>NW_028123291.1:0-299148 GCF_965194805.1 Balaenoptera borealis
CATAGGGCACTTCCACTCATGGGGGTATAAATTGGGAAAATTAAAAATCAGCAAGACACAAGCACCCCAAAGTTTAGGGCTGCTCTGTTGACCAGGACCTCCACTTCATTCCACCTTCAATATCCCAGGAAAGAGAAAAATGGATAAAGAAGTTGTGGTCCTTATGTACAATGGAATATCACTCAGCTAGGAAATCAATGTCGTAAGGTTAGTAGCAGCATGATGAGTGGATTTAGGTACGACGATTCTAAGTGAAATAAGTCACACAGAAAAGGACACTTCTCATAAGGTATCACTGATAGAGGGAATGTAAAAACCGTTACACTTGAACTGAATTACAAAACAGAACAGAGTCACACATGCAGAAAACACACTATGGCTGCTTAACGGGAAAGGTGAGGTGGGGTGATACATAAAACAAGGGTATCAAATTAGCTCAGATACCGTTCCATAAACCCAATATGTAATAGACAAGACCTACTCCTTGCTCAGAGAACTGGACTCAACACGCCCTATTCACCGCACAAGAATATATCTGACTAATAATAATCGTAAAACCTATGTATTGATATCTCTCTGTTAGTGTGTCAAGTGGGTGTAAAGCGGCATAAACACAGCAGTGAAAAGCAGCTAAACCCCATTATAAAAATAAATTACTTTGAAACACCCATGAAACAAAGACAGTGAAAGAGAGAGAAATTCTTACACAATGCGTTCAGGGGCTGTGATGCAACCTGGATTGACCATATCTAGACACACAGCTGGATGAGACATAAGGGTGGACACTCTTGGGGCTGAGAGGTTTGGTGAGGTTGGGTGAGCAAACGCAGACCCTTTAAAGGAATACTGCGTGGTACCCATCGCATGGGTCCCAAATCTCCAGGTTCAAGGGCATCTTCCTACATCAAAAACATGCATGAGAAACCCAGAAGATGGTACACCGTGTGATGGGGAAAGGTTTCTAAAACGCACCTCATTTCTCATCTCCTTGTGCCCGGGTTCGCCATTCCAGCCGCTTTACTAGCAAGCTCCCTACTTGGAGCATCAGCACCTTTAACCTCCTGTTCCGTACAGGTTGCAATTTGTCCTGAGGATAAACGGGAAGACGTGGAACCAACGAGAGACTAGCTCTTGGTGTTGGGACAGGCACAGGTCACTCTATTTTCCCATCAGAAAGAAGAATTAACCACAGGCTCAGCCTGCCCCCCGGAACCAGAACAGGGCCTGAAGCCATTCTGCGATTTTGCTGCCAGCTCCCATAAAAACGAGTTGTAAAATGGAGCTTCAGGGCACTGCAATTCACAAACCTGCAGAGTTATAAATGATAACTCTCGTCCACAAATATATTGAGGGAAGGCAAAGAAGAGGATTTGAAATCAAGGCAGAATTGCAGGAAACAGATTTCAGGAGGTAGATTCGAATCGCCTTTAAAGCACATGAAAAGCGGCAAAACGTTGACAATGATGCCCTTGGCCAAAAAGGGCGTATGCGTTTTTTCCTGAATATATTCAGGAAAAAACGCATACGCCCTTTTT
Organism: Balaenoptera borealis; assembly: GCF_965194805.1. Classification (NCBI taxonomy): domain Eukaryota; kingdom Metazoa; phylum Chordata; class Mammalia; order Artiodactyla; family Balaenopteridae; genus Balaenoptera; species Balaenoptera borealis. The sequence goes on from NW_028123291.1 coordinate 1,536, forward strand.
GGCCAACCAAGCAACCTGGAAAGGCAAATCAGCGCTACAAAGAAGTCTCGCTTCCCATCGGTCAAAAGGGCCATGCTGAAAAAAGTGTCAAAACCAGAAATGCAGGACAGGCCATGGAGAAATGGGAGCCTTGCTACACTGATGGGCGGGATGTAAATTGCCAAGAGCCACTCTGGAGAAGTGTCCGGTGAGTCCTGAAACATCTGAAAAACACAGCTTAGAGAGCATAGGGCACTTCCACTCATGGGGGTATAAATTGGGAAAATGAAAAATCAGCAAGACACAAGCACCCCAAAGTTTAGGGCTGCTCTGTTGACCAGGACCTCCACTTCATTCCACCTTAAATATCCCAGGAAAGAGAAAAATGGATAAAGAAGTTGTGGTCCTTATGTACAATGGAATATCACTCAGCCAGGAAATCAATGTCGTAAGGTTAGTAGCAGCATGATGAGTGGATTTAGGTACGACGATTCTAAGTGAAATAAGTCACACAGAAAAGGACACTTCTCATAAGGTATCACTGATAGAGGGAATGTAAAAACCGTTACACTTGAACTGAATTACAAAACAGAACAGAGTCACACATGCAGAAAACACACTATGGCTGCTTAACGGGAAAGGTGAGGTGGGGTGATACATAAAACAAGGGTATCAAATTAGCTCAGATACCGTTCCATAAACCCAATATGTAATAGACAAGACCTACTCCTTGCTCAGAGAACTGGACTCAACACGCCCTATTCACCGCACAAGAATATATCTGACTAATAATAATCGTAAAACCTATGTATTGATATCTCTCTGTTAGTGTGTCAAGTGGGTGTAAAGCGGCATAAACACAGCAGTGAAAAGCAGCTAAACCCCATTATAAAAATAAATTACTTTGAAACACCCATGAAACAAAGACAGTGAAAGAGAGAGAAATTCTTACACAATGCGTTCAGGGGCTGTGATGCAACCTGGATTGACCATATCTAGACACACAGCTGGATGAGACATAAGGGTGGACACTCTTGGGGCTGAGAGGTTTGGTGAGGTTGGGTGAGCAAACGCAGACCCTTTAAAGGAATACTGCGTGGTACCCATCGCATGGGTCCCAAATCTCCAGGTTCAAGGGCATCTTCCTACATCAAAAACATGCATGAGAAACCCAGAAGATGGTACACCGTGTGATGGGGAAAGGTTTCTAAAACGCACCTCATTTCTCATCTCCTTGTGCCCGGGTTCGCCATTCCAGCCGCTTTACTAGCAAGCTCCCTACTTGGAGCATCAGCACCTTTAACCTCCTGTTCCGTACAGGTTGCAATTTGTCCTGAGGATAAACGGGAAGACGTGGAACCAACGAGAGACTAGCTCTTGGTGTTGGGACAGGCACAGGTCACTCTATTTTCCCATCAGAAAGAAGAATTAACCACAGGCTCAGCCTGCCCCCCGGAACCAGAACAGGGCCTGAAGCCATTCTGCGATTTTGCTGCCAGCTCCCATAAAAACGAGTTGTAAAATGGAGCTTCAGGGCACTGCAATTCACAAACCTGCAGAGTTATAAATGATAACTCTCGTCCACAAATATATTGAGGGAAGGCAAAGAAGAGGATTTGAAATCAAGGCAGAATTGCAGGAAACAGATTTCAGGAGGTAGATTCGAATCGCCTTTAAAGCACATGAAAAGCGGCAAAACGTTGACAATGATGCCCTTGGCCAAAAAGGGCGTATGCGTTTTTTCCTGAATATATTCAGGAAAAAACGCATACGCCCTTTTTGGCCAACCAAGCAACCTGGAAAGGCAAATCAGCGCTACAAAGAAGTCTCGCTTCCCATCGGTCAAAAGGGCCATGCTGAAAAAAGTGTCAAAACCAGAAATGCAGGACAGGCCATGGAGAAATGGGAGCCTTGCTACACTGATGGGCGGGATGTAAATTGCCAAGAGCCACTCTGGAGAAGTGTCCGGTGAGTCCTGAAACATCTGAAAAACACAGCTTAGAGAGCATAGGGCACTTCCACTCATGGGGGTATAAATTGGGAAAATTAAAAATCAGCAAGACACAAGCACCCCAAAGTTTAGGGCTGCTCTGTTGACCAGGACCTCCACTTCATTCCACCTTCAATATCCCAGGAAAGAGAAAAATGGATAAAGAAGTTGTGGTCCTTATGTACAATGGAATATCACTCAGCCAGGAAATCAATGTCGTAAGGTTAGTAGCAGCATGATGAGTGGATTTAGGTACGACGATTCTAAGTGAAATAAGTCACACAGAAAAGGACACTTCTCATAAGGTATCACTGATAGAGGGAATGTAAAAACCGTTACACTTGAACTGAATTACAAAACAGAACAGAGTCACACATGCAGAAAACACACTATGGCTGCTTAACGGGAAAGGTGAGGTGGGGTGATACATAAAACAAGGGTATCAAATTAGCTCAGATACCGTTCCATAAACCCAATATGTAATAGACAAGACCTACTCCTTGCTCAGAGAACTGGACTCAACACGCCCTATTCACCGCACAAGAATATATCTGACTAATAATAATCGTAAAACCTATGTATTGATATCTCTCTGTTAGTGTGTCAAGTGGGTGTAAAGCGGCATAAACACAGCAGTGAAAAGCAGCTAAACCCCATTATAAAAATAAATTACTTTGAAACACCCATGAAACAAAGACAGTGAAAGAGAGAGAAATTCTTACACAATGCGTTCAGGGGCTGTGATGCAACCTGGATTGACCATATCTAGACGCACAGCTGGATGAGACATAAGGGTGGACACTCTTGGGGCTGAGAGGTTTGGTGAGGTTGGGTGAGCAAACGCAGACCCTTTAAAGGAATACTGCGTGGTACCCATCGCATGGGTCCCAAATCTCCAGGTTCAAGGGCATCTTCCTACATCAAAAACATGCATGAGAAACCCAGAAGATGGTACACCGTGTGATGGGGAAAGGTTTCTAAAACGCACCTCATTTCTCATCTCCTTGTGCCCGGGTTCGCCATTCCAGCTGCTTTACTAGCAAGCTCCCTACTTGGAGCATCAGCACCTTTAACCTCCTGTTCCGTACAGGTTGCAATTTGTCCTGAGGATAAACGGGAAGACGTGGGACCAACGAGAGACTAGCTCTTGGTGTTGGGACAGGCACAGGTCACTCTATTTTCCCATCAGAAAGAAGAATTAACCACAGGCTCAGCCTGCGCCCCGGAACCAGAACAGGGCCTGAAGCCATTCTGCGATTTTGCTGCCAGCTCCCATAAAAACGAGTTGTAAAATGGAGCTTCAGGGCACTGCAATTCACAAACCTGCAGAGTTATAAATGATAACTCTCCTCCACAAATATATTGAGGGAAGGCAAAGAAGAGGATTTGAAATCAAGGCAGAATTGCAGGAAACAGATTTCAGGAGGTAGATACGAATCGCCTTTAAAGCACATGAAAAGCGGCAAAACGTTGACAATGATGCCCTTGGCCAAAAAGGGCGTATGCGTTTTTTCCTGAATATATTCAGGAAAAAACGCATACGCCCTTTTTGGCCAACCAAGCAACCTGGAAAGGCAAATCAGCGCTACAAAGAAGTCTCGCTTCCCATCGGTCAAAAGGGCCATGCTGAAAAAAGTGTCAAAACCAGAAATGCAGGACAGGCCATGGAGAAATGGGAGCCTTGCTACACTGATGGGCGGGATGTAAATTGCCAAGAGCCACTCTGGAGAAGTGTCCGGTGAGTCCTGAAACATCTGAAAAACACAGCTTAGAGAGCATAGGGCACTTCCACTCATGGGGGTATAAATTGGGAAAATTAAAAATCAGCAAGACACAAGCACCCCAAAGTTTAGGGCTGCTCTGTTGACCAGGACCTCCACTTCATTCCACCTTCAATATCCCAGGAAAGAGAAAAATGGATAAAGAAGTTGTGGTCCTTATGTACAATGGAATATCACTCAGCTAGGAAATCAATGTCGTAAGGTTAGTAGCAGCATGATGAGTGGATTTAGGTACGACGATTCTAAGTGAAATAAGTCACACAGAAAAGGACACTTCTCATAAGGTATCACTGATAGAGGGAATGTAAAAACCGTTACACTTGAACTGAATTACAAAACAGAACAGAGTCACACATGCAGAAAACACACTATGGCTGCTTAACGGGAAAGGTGAGGTGGGGTGATACATAAAACAAGGGTATCAAATTAGCTCAGATACCGTTCCATAAACCCAATATGTAATAGACAAGACCTACTCCTTGCTCAGAGAACTGGACTCAACACGCCCTATTCACCGCACAAGAATATATCTGACTAATAATAATCGTAAAACCTATGTATTGATATCTCTCTGTTAGTGTGTCAAGTGGGTGTAAAGCGGCATAAACACAGCAGTGAAAAGCAGCTAAACCCCATTATAAAAATAAATTACTTTGAAACACCCATGAAACAAAGACAGTGAAAGAGAGAGAAATTCTTACACAATGCGTTCAGGGGCTGTGATGCAACCTGGATTGACCATATCTAGACACACAGCTGGATGAGACATAAGGGTGGACACTCTTGGGGCTGAGAGGTTTGGTGAGGTTGGGTGAGCAAACGCAGACCCTTTAAAGGAATACTGCGTGGTACCCATCGCATGGGTCCCAAATCTCCAGGTTCAAGGGCATCTTCCTACATCAAAAACATGCATGAGAAACCCAGAAGATGGTACACCGTGTGATGGGGAAAGGTTTCTAAAACGCACCTCATTTCTCATCTCCTTGTGCCCGGGTTCGCCATTCCAGCCGCTTTACTAGCAAGCTCCCTACTTGGAGCATCAGCACCTTTAACCTCCTGTTCCGTACAGGTTGCAATTTGTCCTGAGGATAAACGGGAAGACGTGGAACCAACGAGAGACTAGCTCTTGGTGTTGGGACAGGCACAGGTCACTCTATTTTCCCATCAGAAAGAAGAATTAACCACAGGCTCAGCCTGCCCCCCGGAACCAGAACAGGGCCTGAAGCCATTCTGCGATTTTGCTGCCAGCTCCCATAAAAACGAGTTGTAAAATGGAGCTTCAGGGCACTGCAATTCACAAACCTGCAGAGTTATAAATGATAACTCTCGTCCACAAATATATTGAGGGAAGGCAAAGAAGAGGATTTGAAATCAAGGCAGAATTGCAGGAAACAGATTTCAGGAGGTAGATTCGAATCGCCTTTAAAGCACATGAAAAGCGGCAAAACGTTGACAATGATGCCCTTGGCCAAAAAGGGCGTATGCGTTTTTTCCTGAATATATTCAGGAAAAAACGCATACGCCCTTTTTGGCCAACCAAGCAACCTGGAAAGGCAAATCAGCGCTACAAAGAAGTCTCGCTTCCCATCGGTCAAAAGGGCCATGCTGAAAAAAGTGTCAAAACCAGAAATGCAGGACAGGCCATGGAGAAATGGGAGCCTTGCTACACTGATGGGCGGGATGTAAATTGCCAAGAGCCACTCTGGAGAAGTGTCCGGTGAGTCCTGAAACATCTGAAAAACACAGCTTAGAGAGCATAGGGCACTTCCACTCATGGGGGTATAAATTGGGAAAATGAAAAATCAGCAAGACACAAGCACCCCAAAGTTTAGGGCTGCTCTGTTGACCAGGACCTCCACTTCATTCCACCTTAAATATCCCAGGAAAGAGAAAAATGGATAAAGAAGTTGTGGTCCTTATGTACAATGGAATATCACTCAGCCAGGAAATCAATGTCGTAAGGTTAGTAGCAGCATGATGAGTGGATTTAGGTACGACGATTCTAAGTGAAATAAGTCACACAGAAAAGGACACTTCTCATAAGGTATCACTGATAGAGGGAATGTAAAAACCGTTACACTTGAACTGAATTACAAAACAGAACAGAGTCACACATGCAGAAAACACACTATGGCTGCTTAACGGGAAAGGTGAGGTGGGGTGATACATAAAACAAGGGTATCAAATTAGCTCAGATACCGTTCCATAAACCCAATATGTAATAGACAAGACCTACTCCTTGCTCAGAGAACTGGACTCAACACGCCCTATTCACCGCACAAGAATATATCTGACTAATAATAATCGTAAAACCTATGTATTGATATCTCTCTGTTAGTGTGTCAAGTGGGTGTAAAGCGGCATAAACACAGCAGTGAAAAGCAGCTAAACCCCATTATAAAAATAAATTACTTTGAAACACCCATGAAACAAAGACAGTGAAAGAGAGAGAAATTCTTACACAATGCGTTCAGGGGCTGTGATGCAACCTGGATTGACCATATCTAGACACACAGCTGGATGAGACATAAGGGTGGACACTCTTGGGGCTGAGAGGTTTGGTGAGGTTGGGTGAGCAAACGCAGACCCTTTAAAGGAATACTGCGTGGTACCCATCGCATGGGTCCCAAATCTCCAGGTTCAAGGGCATCTTCCTACATCAAAAACATGCATGAGAAACCCAGAAGATGGTACACCGTGTGATGGGGAAAGGTTTCTAAAACGCACCTCATTTCTCATCTCCTTGTGCCCGGGTTCGCCATTCCAGCCGCTTTACTAGCAAGCTCCCTACTTGGAGCATCAGCACCTTTAACCTCCTGTTCCGTACAGGTTGCAATTTGTCCTGAGGATAAACGGGAAGACGTGGAACCAACGAGAGACTAGCTCTTGGTGTTGGGACAGGCACAGGTCACTCTATTTTCCCATCAGAAAGAAGAATTAACCACAGGCTCAGCCTGCCCCCCGGAACCAGAACAGGGCCTGAAGCCATTCTGCGATTTTGCTGCCAGCTCCCATAAAAACGAGTTGTAAAATGGAGCTTCAGGGCACTGCAATTCACAAACCTGCAGAGTTATAAATGATAACTCTCGTCCACAAATATATTGAGGGAAGGCAAAGAAGAGGATTTGAAATCAAGGCAGAATTGCAGGAAACAGATTTCAGGAGGTAGATTCGAATCGCCTTTAAAGCACATGAAAAGCGGCAAAACGTTGACAATGATGCCCTTGGCCAAAAAGGGCGTATGCGTTTTTTCCTGAATATATTCAGGAAAAAACGCATACGCCCTTTTTGGCCAACCAAGCAACCTGGAAAGGCAAATCAGCGCTACAAAGAAGTCTCGCTTCCCATCGGTCAAAAGGGCCATGCTGAAAAAAGTGTCAAAACCAGAAATGCAGGACAGGCCATGGAGAAATGGGAGCCTTGCTACACTGATGGGCGGGATGTAAATTGCCAAGAGCCACTCTGGAGAAGTGTCCGGTGAGTCCTGAAACATCTGAAAAACACAGCTTAGAGAGCATAGGGCACTTCCACTCATGGGGGTATAAATTGGGAAAATGAAAAATCAGCAAGACACAAGCACCCCAAAGTTTAGGGCTGCTCTGTTGACCAGGGCCTCCACTTCATTCCACCTTCAATATCCCAGGAAAGAGAAAAATGGATAAAGAAGTTGTGGTCCTTATGTACAATGGAATATCACTCAGCCAGGAAATCAATGTCGTAAGGTTAGTAGCAGCATGATGAGTGGATTTAGGTACGACGATTCTAAGTGAAATAAGTCACACAGAAAAGGACACTTCTCATAAGGTATCACTGATAGAGGGAATGTAAAAACCGTTACACTTGAACTGAATTACAAAACAGAACAGAGTCACACATGCAGAAAACACACTATGGCTGCTTAACGGGAAAGGTGAGGTGGGGTGATACATAAAACAAGGGTATCAAATTAGCTCAGATACCGTTCCATAAACCCAATATGTAATAGACAAGACCTACTCCTTGCTCAGAGAACTGGACTCAACACGCCCTATTCACCGCACAAGAATATATCTGACTAATAATAATCGTAAAACCTATGTATTGATATCTCTCTGTTAGTGTGTCAAGTGGGTGTAAAGCGGCATAAACACAGCAGTGAAAAGCAGCTAAACCCCATTATAAAAATAAATTACTTTGAAACACCCATGAAACAAAGACAGTGAAAGAGAGAGAAATTCTTACACAATGCGTTCAGGGGCTGTGATGCAACCTGGATTGACCATATCTAGACACACAGCTGGATGAGACATAAGGGTGGACACTCTTGGGGCTGAGAGGTTTGGTGAGGTTGGGTGAGCAAACGCAGACCCTTTAAAGGAATACTGCGTGGTACCCATCGCATGGGTCCCAAATCTCCAGGTTCAAGGGCATCTTCCTACATCAAAAACATGCATGAGAAACCCAGAAGATGGTACACCGTGTGATGGGGAAAGGTTTCTAAAACGCACCTCATTTCTCATCTCCTTGTGCCCGGGTTCGCCATTCCAGCCGCTTTACTAGCAAGCTCCCTACTTGGAGCATCAGCACCTTTAACCTCCTGTTCCGTACAGGTTGCAATTTGTCCTGAGGATAAACGGGAAGACGTGGAACCAACGAGAGACTAGCTCTTGGTGTTGGGACAGGCACAGGTCACTCTATTTTCCCATCAGAAAGAAGAATTAACCACAGGCTCAGCCTGCCCCCCGGAACCAGAACAGGGCCTGAAGCCATTCTGCGATTTTGCGGCCAGCTCCCATAAAAACGAGTTGTAAAATGGAGGTTCAGGGCACTGCAATTCACAAACCTGCAGAGTTATAAATGATAACTGTCGTCCACAAATATATTGAGGGAAGGCAAAGAAGAGGATTTGAAAACAAGGCAGAATTGCAGGAAACAGATTTCAGGAGGTAGATTCGAATCGCCTTTAAAGCACATGAAAAGCGGCAAAACGTTGACAATGATGCCCTTGGCCAAAAAGGGCGTATGCGTTTTTTCCTGAATATATTCAGGAAAAAACGCATACGCCCTTTTTGGCCAACCAAGCAACCTGGAAAGGCAAATCAGCGCTACAAAGAAGTCTCGCTTCCCATCGGTCAAAAGGGCCATGCTGAAAAAAGTGTCAAAACCAGAAATGCAGGACAGGCCATGGAGAAATGGGAGCCTTGCTACACTGATGGGCGGGATGTAAATTGCCAAGAGCCACTCTGGAGAAGTGTACGGTGAGTCCTGAAACATCTGAAAAACACAGCTTAGAGAGCATAGGGCACTTCCACTCATGGGGGTATAAATTGGGAAAATGAAAAATCAGCAAGACACAAGCACCCCAAAGTTTAGGGCTGCTCTGTTGACCAGGACCTCCACTTCATTCCACCTTCAATATCCCAGGAAAGAGAAAAATGGATAAAGAAGTTGTGGTCCTTATGTACAATGGAATATCACTCAGCCAGGAAATCAATGTCGTAAGGTTAGTAGCAGCATGATGAGTGGATTTAGGTACGACGATTCTAAGTGAAATAAGTCACACAGAAAAGGACACTTCTCATAAGGTATCACTGATAGAGGGAATGTAAAAACCGTTACACTTGAACTGAATTACAAAACAGAACAGAGTCACACATGCAGAAAACACACTATGGCTGCTTAACGGGAAAGGTGAGGTGGGGTGATACATAAAACAAGGGTATCAAATTAGCTCAGATACCGTTCCATAAACCCAATATGTAATAGACAAGACCTACTCCTTGCTCAGAGAACTGGACTCAACACGCCCTATTCACCGCACAAGAATATATCTGACTAATAATAATCGTAAAACCTATGTATTGATATCTCTCTGTTAGTGTGTCAAGTGGGTGTAAAGCGGCATAAACACAGCAGTGAAAAGCAGCTAAACCCCATTATAAAAATAAATTACTTTGAAACACCCATGAAACAAAGACAGTGAAAGAGAGAGAAATTCTTACACAATGCGTTCAGGGGCTGTGATGCAACCTGGATTGACCATATCTAGACGCACAGCTGGATGAGACATAAGGGTGGACACTCTTGGGGCTGAGAGGTTTGGTGAGGTTGGGTGAGCAAACGCAGACCCTTTAAAGGAATACTGCATGGTACCCATCGCATGGGTCCCAAATCTCCAGGTTCAAGGGCATCTTCCTACATCAAAAACATGCATGAGAAACCCAGAAGATGGTACACCGTGTGATGGGGAAAGGTTTCTAAAACGCACCTCATTTCTCATCTCCTTGTGCCCGGGTTCGCCATTCCAGCCGCTTTACTAGCAAGCTCCCTACTTGGAGCATCAGCACCTTTAACCTCCTGTTCCGTACAGGTTGCAATTTGTCCTGAGGATAAACGGGAAGACGTGGAACCAACGAGAGACTAGCTCTTGGTGTTGGGACAGGCACAGGTCACTCTATTTTCCCATCAGAAAGAAGAATTAACCACAGGCTCAGCCTGCCCCCCGGAACCAGAACAGGGCCTGAAGCCATTCTGCGATTTTGCGGCCAGCTCCCATAAAAACGAGTTGTAAAATGGAGGTTCAGGGCACTGCAATCCACAAACCTGCAGAGTTATAAATGATAACTCTCGTCCACAAATATATTGAGGGAAGGCAAAGAAGAGGATTTGAAATCAAGGCAGAATTGCAGGAAACAGATTTCAGGAGGTAGATACGAATCGCCTTTAAAGCACATGAAAAGCGGCAAAACGTTGACAGTGATGCCCTTGTCCAAAAAGGGCGTATGCGTTTTTTCCTGAATATATTCAGGAAAAAACGCATACGCCCTTTTTGGCCAACCAAGCAACCTGGAAAGGCAAATCAGCTCTACAAAGAAGTCTTGCTTCCATCGGTCAAAAGGGCCATGCTGAAAAACGTGTCAAAACCAGAAATGCAGGACAGGCCATGGAGAAATGGGAGCCTTGCTACACTGATGGGCGGGATGTAAATTGCCAAGAGCCACTCCGGAGAAGTGACCGGTGAGTCCTGAAACATCTGAAAAACACAGCTTAGAGAGCATAGGGCACTTCCACTCATGGGGGTATAAATTGGGAAAATGAAAAATCAGCAAGACACAAGCACCCCAAAGTTTAGGGCTGCTCTGTTGACCAGGACCTCCACTTCATTCCAGCTTAAATATCCCAGGAAAGAGAAAAATGGATAAAGAAGTTGTGGTCCTTATGTACAATGGAATATCACTCAGCCAGGAAATCAATGTCGTAAGGTTAGTAGCAGCATGATGAGTGGATTTAGGTACGACGATTCTAAGTGAAATAAGTCACACAGAAAAGGACACTTCTCATAAGGTATCACTGATAGAGGGAATGTAAAAACCGTTACACTTGAACTGAATTACAAAACAGAACAGAGTCACACATGCAGAAAACACACTATGGCTGCTTAACGGGAAAGGTGAGGTGGGGTGATACATAAAACAAGGGTATCAAATTAGCTCAGATACCGTTCCATAAACCCAATATGTAATAGACAAGACCTACTCCTTGCTCAGAGAACTGGACTCAACACGCCCTATTCACCGCACAAGAATATATCTGACTAATAATAATCGTAAAACCTATGTATTGATATCTCTCTGTTAGTGTGTCAAGTGGGTGTAAAGCGGCATAAACACAGCAGTGAAAAGCAGCTAAACCCCATTATAAAAATAAATTACTTTGAAACACCCATGAAACAAAGACAGTGAAAGAGAGAGAAATTCTTACACAATGCGTTCAGGGGCTGTGATGCAACCTGGATTGACCATATCTAGACGCACAGCTGGATGAGACATAAGGGTGGACACTCTTGGGGCTGAGAGGTTTGGTGAGGTTGGGTGAGCAAACGCAGACCCTTTAAAGGAATACTGCGTGGTACCCATCGCATGGGTCCCAAATCTCCAGGTTCAAGGGCATCTTCCTACATCAAAAACATGCATGAGAAACCCAGAAGATGGTACACCGTGTGATGGGGAAAGGTTTCTAAAACGCACCTCATTTCTCATCTCCTTGTGCCCGGGTTCGCCATTCCAGCTGCTTTACTAGCAAGCTCCCTACTTGGAGCATCAGCACCTTTAACCTCCTGTTCCGTACAGGTTGCAATTTGTCCTGAGGATAAACGGGAAGACGTGGGACCAACGAGAGACTAGCTCTTGGTGTTGGGACAGGCACAGGTCACTCTATTTTCCCATCAGAAAGAAGAATTAACCACAGGCTCAGCCTGCGCCCCGGAACCAGAACAGGGCCTGAAGCCATTCTGCGATTTTGCTGCCAGCTCCCATAAAAACGAGTTGTAAAATGGAGCTTCAGGGCACTGCAATTCACAAACCTGCAGAGTTATAAATGATAACTCTCCTCCACAAATATATTGAGGGAAGGCAAAGAAGAGGATTTGAAATCAAGGCAGAATTGCAGGAAACAGATTTCAGGAGGTAGATACGAATCGCCTTTAAAGCACATGAAAAGCGGCAAAACGTTGACAATGATGCCCTTGGCCAAAAAGGGCGTATGCGTTTTTTCCTGAATATATTCAGGAAAAAACGCATACGCCCTTTTTGGCCAACCAAGCAACCTGGAAAGGCAAATCAGCGCTACAAAGAAGTCTCGCTTCCCATCGGTCAAAAGGGCCATGCTGAAAAAAGTGTCAAAACCAGAAATGCAGGACAGGCCATGGAGAAATGGGAGCCTTGCTACACTGATGGGCGGGATGTAAATTGCCAAGAGCCACTCTGGAGAAGTGTCCGGTGAGTCCTGAAACATCTGAAAAACACAGCTTAGAGAGCATAGGGCACTTCCACTCATGGGGGTATAAATTGGGAAAATTAAAAATCAGCAAGACACAAGCACCCCAAAGTTTAGGGCTGCTCTGTTGACCAGGACCTCCACTTCATTCCACCTTCAATATCCCAGGAAAGAGAAAAATGGATAAAGAAGTTGTGGTCCTTATGTACAATGGAATATCACTCAGCTAGGAAATCAATGTCGTAAGGTTAGTAGCAGCATGATGAGTGGATTTAGGTACGACGATTCTAAGTGAAATAAGTCACACAGAAAAGGACACTTCTCATAAGGTATCACTGATAGAGGGAATGTAAAAACCGTTACACTTGAACTGAATTACAAAACAGAACAGAGTCACACATGCAGAAAACACACTATGGCTGCTTAACGGGAAAGGTGAGGTGGGGTGATACATAAAACAAGGGTATCAAATTAGCTCAGATACCGTTCCATAAACCCAATATGTAATAGACAAGACCTACTCCTTGCTCAGAGAACTGGACTCAACACGCCCTATTCACCGCACAAGAATATATCTGACTAATAATAATCGTAAAACCTATGTATTGATATCTCTCTGTTAGTGTGTCAAGTGGGTGTAAAGCGGCATAAACACAGCAGTGAAAAGCAGCTAAACCCCATTATAAAAATAAATTACTTTGAAACACCCATGAAACAAAGACAGTGAAAGAGAGAGAAATTCTTACACAATGCGTTCAGGGGCTGTGATGCAACCTGGATTGACCATATCTAGACACACAGCTGGATGAGACATAAGGGTGGACACTCTTGGGGCTGAGAGGTTTGGTGAGGTTGGGTGAGCAAACGCAGACCCTTTAAAGGAATACTGCGTGGTACCCATCGCATGGGTCCCAAATCTCCAGGTTCAAGGGCATCTTCCTACATCAAAAACATGCATGAGAAACCCAGAAGATGGTACACCGTGTGATGGGGAAAGGTTTCTAAAACGCACCTCATTTCTCATCTCCTTGTGCCCGGGTTCGCCATTCCAGCCGCTTTACTAGCAAGCTCCCTACTTGGAGCATCAGCACCTTTAACCTCCTGTTCCGTACAGGTTGCAATTTGTCCTGAGGATAAACGGGAAGACGTGGAACCAACGAGAGACTAGCTCTTGGTGTTGGGACAGGCACAGGTCACTCTATTTTCCCATCAGAAAGAAGAATTAACCACAGGCTCAGCCTGCCCCCCGGAACCAGAACAGGGCCTGAAGCCATTCTGCGATTTTGCTGCCAGCTCCCATAAAAACGAGTTGTAAAATGGAGCTTCAGGGCACTGCAATTCACAAACCTGCAGAGTTATAAATGATAACTCTCGTCCACAAATATATTGAGGGAAGGCAAAGAAGAGGATTTGAAATCAAGGCAGAATTGCAGGAAACAGATTTCAGGAGGTAGATTCGAATCGCCTTTAAAGCACATGAAAAGCGGCAAAACGTTGACAATGATGCCCTTGGCCAAAAAGGGCGTATGCGTTTTTTCCTGAATATATTCAGGAAAAAACGCATACGCCCTTTTTGGCCAACCAAGCAACCTGGAAAGGCAAATCAGCGCTACAAAGAAGTCTCGCTTCCCATCGGTCAAAAGGGCCATGCTGAAAAAAGTGTCAAAACCAGAAATGCAGGACAGGCCATGGAGAAATGGGAGCCTTGCTACACTGATGGGCGGGATGTAAATTGCCAAGAGCCACTCTGGAGAAGTGTCCGGTGAGTCCTGAAACATCTGAAAAACACAGCTTAGAGAGCATAGGGCACTTCCACTCATGGGGGTATAAATTGGGAAAATGAAAAATCAGCAAGACACAAGCACCCCAAAGTTTAGGGCTGCTCTGTTGACCAGGACCTCCACTTCATTCCACCTTCAATATCCCAGGAAAGAGAAAAATGGATAAAGAAGTTGTGGTCCTTATGTACAATGGAATATCACTCAGCCAGGAAATCAATGTCGTAAGGTTAGTAGCAGCATGATGAGTGGATTTAGGTACGACGATTCTAAGTGAAATAAGTCACACAGAAAAGGACACTTCTCATAAGGTATCACTGATAGAGGGAATGTAAAAACCGTTACACTTGAACTGAATTACAAAACAGAACAGAGTCACACATGCAGAAAACACACTATGGCTGCTTAACGGGAAAGGTGAGGTGGGGTGATACATAAAACAAGGGTATCAAATTAGCTCAGATACCGTTCCATAAACCCAATATGTAATAGACAAGACCTACTCCTTGCTCAGAGAACTGGACTCAACACGCCCTATTCACCGCACAAGAATATATCTGACTAATAATAATCGTAAAACCTATGTATTGATATCTCTCTGTTAGTGTGTCAAGTGGGTGTAAAGCGGCATAAACACAGCAGTGAAAAGCAGCTAAACCCCATTATAAAAATAAATTACTTTGAAACACCCATGAAACAAAGACAGTGAAAGAGAGAGAAATTCTTACACAATGCGTTCAGGGGCTGTGATGCAACCTGGATTGACCATATCTAGACACACAGCTGGATGAGACATAAGGGTGGACACTCTTGGGGCTGAGAGGTTTGGTGAGGTTGGGTGAGCAAACGCAGACCCTTTAAAGGAATACTGCGTGGTACCCATCGCATGGGTCCCAAATCTCCAGGTTCAAGGGCATCTTCCTACATCAAAAACATGCATGAGAAACCCAGAAGATGGTACACCGTGTGATGGGGAAAGGTTTCTAAAACGCACCTCATTTCTCATCTCCTTGTGCCCGGGTTCGCCATTCCAGCCGCTTTACTAGCAAGCTCCCTACTTGGAGCATCAGCACCTTTAACCTCCTGTTCCGTACAGGTTGCAATTTGTCCTGAGGATAAACGGGAAGACGTGGAACCAACGAGAGACTAGCTCTTGGTGTTGGGACAGGCACAGGTCACTCTATTTTCCCATCAGAAAGAAGAATTAACCACAGGCTCAGCCTGCCCCCCGGAACCAGAACAGGGCCTGAAGCCATTCTGCGATTTTGCGGCCAGCTCCCATAAAAACGAGTTGTAAAATGGAGGTTCAGGGCACTGCAATTCACAAACCTGCAGAGTTATAAATGATAACTGTCGTCCACAAATATATTGAGGGAAGGCAAAGAAGAGGATTTGAAAACAAGGCAGAATTGCAGGAAACAGATTTCAGGAGGTAGATTCGAATCGCCTTTAAAGCACATGAAAAGCGGCAAAACGTTGACAATGATGCCCTTGGCCAAAAAGGGCGTATGCGTTTTTTCCTGAATATATTCAGGAAAAAACGCATACGCCCTTTTTGGCCAACCAAGCAACCTGGAAAGGCAAATCAGCGCTACAAAGAAGTCTCGCTTCCCATCGGTCAAAAGGGCCATGCTGAAAAAAGTGTCAAAACCAGAAATGCAGGACAGGCCATGGAGAAATGGGAGCCTTGCTACACTGATGGGCGGGATGTAAATTGCCAAGAGCCACTCTGGAGAAGTGTCCGGTGAGTCCTGAAACATCTGAAAAACACAGCTTAGAGAGCATAGGGCACTTCCACTCATGGGGGTATAAATTGGGAAAATGAAAAATCAGCAAGACACAAGCACCCCAAAGTTTAGGGCTGCTCTGTTGACCAGGACCTCCACTTCATTCCACCTTAAATATCCCAGGAAAGAGAAAAATGGATAAAGAAGTTGTGGTCCTTATGTACAATGGAATATCACTCAGCCAGGAAATCAATGTCGTAAGGTTAGTAGCAGCATGATGAGTGGATTTAGGTACGACGATTCTAAGTGAAATAAGTCACACAGAAAAGGACACTTCTCATAAGGTATCACTGATAGAGGGAATGTAAAAACCGTTACACTTGAACTGAATTACAAAACAGAACAGAGTCACACATGCAGAAAACACACTATGGCTGCTTAACGGGAAAGGTGAGGTGGGGTGATACATAAAACAAGGGTATCAAATTAGCTCAGATACCGTTCCATAAACCCAATATGTAATAGACAAGACCTACTCCTTGCTCAGAGAACTGGACTCAACACGCCCTATTCACCGCACAAGAATATATCTGACTAATAATAATCGTAAAACCTATGTATTGATATCTCTCTGTTAGTGTGTCAAGTGGGTGTAAAGCGGCATAAACACAGCAGTGAAAAGCAGCTAAACCCCATTATAAAAATAAATTACTTTGAAACACCCATGAAACAAAGACAGTGAAAGAGAGAGAAATTCTTACACAATGCGTTCAGGGGCTGTGATGCAACCTGGATTGACCATATCTAGACACACAGCTGGATGAGACATAAGGGTGGACACTCTTGGGGCTGAGAGGTTTGGTGAGGTTGGGTGAGCAAACGCAGACCCTTTAAAGGAATACTGCGTGGTACCCATCGCATGGGTCCCAAATCTCCAGGTTCAAGGGCATCTTCCTACATCAAAAACATGCATGAGAAACCCAGAAGATGGTACACCGTGTGATGGGGAAAGGTTTCTAAAACGCACCTCATTTCTCATCTCCTTGTGCCCGGGTTCGCCATTCCAGCCGCTTTACTAGCAAGCTCCCTACTTGGAGCATCAGCACCTTTAACCTCCTGTTCCGTACAGGTTGCAATTTGTCCTGAGGATAAACGGGAAGACGTGGAACCAACGAGAGACTAGCTCTTGGTGTTGGGACAGGCACAGGTCACTCTATTTTCCCATCAGAAAGAAGAATTAACCACAGGCTCAGCCTGCCCCCCGGAACCAGAACAGGGCCTGAAGCCATTCTGCGATTTTGCGGCCAGCTCCCATAAAAACGAGTTGTAAAATGGAGGTTCAGGGCACTGCAATCCACAAACCTGCAGAGTTATAAATGATAACTCTCGTCCACAAATATATTGAGGGAAGGCAAAGAAGAGGATTTGAAATCAAGGCAGAATTGCAGGAAACAGATTTCAGGAGGTAGATTCGAATCGCCTTTAAAGCACATGAAAAGCGGCAAAACGTTGACAATGATGCCCTTGGCCAAAAAGGGCGTATGCGTTTTTTCCTGAATATATTCAGGAAAAAACGCATACGCCCTTTTTGGCCAACCAAGCAACCTGGAAAGGCAAATCAGCGCTACAAAGAAGTCTCGCTTCCCATCGGTCAAAAGGGCCATGCTGAAAAAAGTGTCAAAACCAGAAATGCAGGACAGGCCATGGAGAAATGGGAGCCTTGCTACACTGATGGGCGGGATGTAAATTGCCAAGAGCCACTCTGGAGAAGTGTACGGTGAGTCCTGAAACATCTGAAAAACACAGCTTAGAGAGCATAGGGCACTTCCACTCATGGGGGTATAAATTGGGAAAATGAAAAATCAGCAAGACACAAGCACCCCAAAGTTTAGGGCTGCTCTGTTGACCAGGACCTCCACTTCATTCCACCTTAAATATCCCAGGAAAGAGAAAAATGGATAAAGAAGTTGTGGTCCTTATGTACAATGGAATATCACTCAGCCAGGAAATCAATGTCGTAAGGTTAGTAGCAGCATGATGAGTGGATTTAGGTACGACGATTCTAAGTGAAATAAGTCACACAGAAAAGGACACTTCTCATAAGGTATCACTGATAGAGGGAATGTAAAAACCGTTACACCTGAACTGAATTACAAAACAGAACAGAGTCACACATGCAGAAAACACACTATGGCTGCTTAACGGGAAAGGTGAGGTGGGGTGATACATAAAACAAGGGTATCAAATTAGCTCAGATACCGTTCCATAAACCCAATATGTAATAGACAAGACCTACTCCTTGCTCAGAGAACTGGACTCAACACGCCCTATTCACCGCACAAGAATATATCTGACTAATAATAATCGTAAAACCTATGTATTGATATCTCTCTGTTAGTGTGTCAAGTGGGTGTAAAGCGGCATAAACACAGCAGTGAAAAGCAGCTAAACCCCATTATAAAAATAAATTACTTTGAAACACCCATGAAACAAAGACAGTGAAAGAGAGAGAAATTCTTACACAATGCGTTCAGGGGCTGTGATGCAACCTGGATTGACCATATCTAGACGCACAGCTGGATGAGACATAAGGGTGGACACTCTTGGGGCTGAGAGGTTTGGTGAGGTTGGGTGAGCAAACGCAGACCCTTTAAAGGAATACTGCGTGGTACCCATTGCATGGGTCCCAAATCTCCAGGTTCAAGGGCATCTTCCTACATCAAAAACATGCATGAGAAACCCAGAAGATGGTACACCGTGTGATGGGGAAAGGTTTCTAAAACGCACCTCATTTCTCATCTCCTTGTGCCCGGGTTCGCCATTCCAGCCTCTTTACTAGCAAGCTCCCTACTTGGAGCATCAGCACCTTTAACCTCCTGTTCCGTACAGGTTGCAATTTGTCCTGAGGATAAACGGGAAGACGTGGAACCAACGAGAGACTAACTCTTGGTGTTGGGACAGGCACAGGTCACTCTATTTTCCCATCAGAAAGAAGAATTAACCACAGGCTCAGCCTGCCCCCCGGAACCAGAACAGGGCCTGAAGCCATTCTGCGATTTTGCGGCCAGCTCCCATAAAAACTAGTTGTAAAATGGAGGTTCAGGGCACTGCAATTCACAAACCTGCAGAGTTATAAATGATAACTCTCGTCCACAAATATATTGAGGGAAGGCAAAGAAGAGGATTTGAAAACAAGGCAGAATTGCAGGAAACAGATTTCAGGAGGTAGATTCGAATCGCCTTTAAAATACATGAAAAGCGGCAAAACGTTGACAATGATGCCCTTGGCCAAAAAGGGCGTATGCGTTTTCTCCTGAATATATTCAGGAAAAAACGCATACGCCCTTTTTGGCCAAACAAGCAACCTGGAAAAGCAAATCAGCGCTACAAAGAAGTCTCGCTTCCCATCGGTCAAAAGGGCCATGCTGAAAAAAGTGTCAAAACCAGAAATGCAGGACAGGCCATGGAGAAATGGGAGCCTTGCTACACTGATGGGCGGGATGTAAATTGCCAAGAGCCACTCCGGAGAAGTGTCCGGTGAGTCCTGAAACATCTGAAAAACACAGCTTAGAGAGCATAGGGCACTTCCACTCATGGGGGTATAAATTGGGAAAATGAAAAATCAGCAAGACACAAGCACCCCAAAGTTTAGGGCTGCTCTGTTGACCAGGACCTCCACTTCATTCCACCTTAAATATCCCAGGAAAGAGAAAAATGGATAAAGAAGTTGTGGTCCTTATGTACAATGGAATATCACTCAGCCATGAAATCAATGTCGTAAGGTTAGTAGCAGCATGATGAGTGGAATTAGGTACGACGATTCTAAGTGAAATAAGTCACACAGAAAAGGACACTTCTCATAAGGTATCACTGATAGAGGGAATGTAAAAACCGTTACACTTGAACTGAATTACAAAACAGAACAGAGTCACACATGCAGAAAACACACTATGGCTGCTTAACGGGAAAGGTGAGGTGGGGTGATACATAAAACAAGGGTATCAAATTAGCTCAGATACCGTTCCATAAACCCAATATGTAATAGACAAGACCTACTCCTTGCTCAGAGAACTGGACTCAACACGCCCTATTCACCGCACAAGAATATATCTGACTAATAATAATCGTAAAACCTATGTATTGATATCTCTCTGTTAGTGTGTCAAGTGGGTGTAAAGCGGCATAAACACAGCAGTGAAAAGCAGCTAAACCCCATTATAAAAATAAATTACTTTGAAACACCCATGAAACAAAGACAGTGAAAGAGAGAGAAATTCTTACACAATGCGTTCAGGGGCTGTGATGCAACCTGGATTGACCATATCTAGACGCACAGCTGGATGAGACATAAGGGTGGACACTCTTGGGGCTGAGAGGTTTGGTGAGGTTGGGTGAGCAAACGCAGACCCTTTAAAGGAATACTGCGTGGTACCCATCGCATGGGTCCCAAATCTCCAGGTTCAAGGGCATCTTCCTACATCAAAAACATGCATGAGAAACCCAGAAGATGGTACACCATGTGATGGGGAAAGGTTTCTAAAACGCACCTCATTTCTCATCTCCTTGTGCCCGGGTTCGCCATTCCAGCCGCTTTACTAGCAAGCTCCCTACTTGGAGCATCAGCACCTTTAACCTCCTGTTCCTTTCAGGTTGCAATTTGTCCTGAGGATAAACGGGAAGACGTGGAACCAACGAGAGACTAGCTCTTGGTGTTGGGACAGGCACAGGTCACTCTATTTTCCCATCAGAAAGAAGAATTAACCACAGGCTCAGCCTGCCCCCCGGAACCAGAACAGGGCCTGAAGCCATTCTGCGATTTTGCGGCCAGCTCCCATAAAAACGAGTTGTAAAATGGAGGTTCAGGGCACTGCAATTCACAAACCTGCAGAGTTATAAATGATAACTCTCCTCCACAAATATATTGAGGGAAGGCAAAGAAGAGGATTTGAAATCAAGGCAGAATTGCAGGAAACAGATTTCAGGAGGTAGATTCGAATCGCCTTTAAAGCACATGAAAAGCGGCAAAACGTTGACAATGATGCCCTTGGCCAAAAAGGGCGTATGCGTTTTTTCCTGAATATATTCAGGAAAAAACGCATACGCCCTTTTTGGCCAACCAAGCAACCTGGAAAGGCAAATCAGCGCTACAAAGAAGTCTCGCTTCCCATCGGTCAAAAGGGCCATGCTGAAAAAAGTGTCAAAACCAGAAATGCAGGATAGGCCATGGAGAAATGGGAGCCTTGCTACACTGATGGGCGGGATGTAAATTACCAAGAGCCACTCTGCAGAAGTGTCCGGTGAGTCCTGAAACATCTGAAAAACACAGCTTAGAGAGCATAGGGCACTTCCACTCATGGGGGTATAAATTGGGAAAATTAAAAATCAGCAAGACACAAGCACCCCAAAGTTTAGGGCTGCTCTGTTGACCAGGACCTCCACTTCATTCCACCTTAAATATCCCAGGAAAGAGAAAAATGGATAAAGAAGTTGTGGTCCTTATGTACAATGGAATATCACTCAGCCAGGAAATCAATGTCGTAAGGTTAGTAGCAGCATGATGAGTGGATTTAGGTACGACGATTCTAAGTGAAATAAGTCACACAGAAAAGGACACTTCTCATAAGGTATCACTGATAGAGGGAATGTAAAAACCGTTACACTTGAACTGAATTACAAAACAGAACAGAGTCACACATGCAGAAAACACACTATGGCTGCTTAACGGGAAAGGTGAGGTGGGGTGATACATAAAACAAGGGTATCAAATTAGCTCAGATACCGTTCCATAAACCCAATATGTAATAGACAAGACCTACTCCTTGCTCAGAGAACTGGACTCAACACGCCCTATTCACCGCACAAGAATATATCTGACTAATAATAATCGTAAAACCTATGTATTGATATCTCTCTGTTAGTGTGTCAAGTGGGTGTAAAGCGGCATAAACACAGCAGTGAAAAGCAGCTAAACCCCATTATAAAAATAAATTACTTTGAAACACCCAT
The DNA here is from genome assembly GCF_965194805.1 of Balaenoptera borealis. NCBI lineage: Eukaryota > Metazoa > Chordata > Mammalia > Artiodactyla > Balaenopteridae > Balaenoptera > Balaenoptera borealis. The sequence goes on from NW_028123291.1 coordinate 23,551, forward strand.
GAAACAAAGACAGTGAAAGAGAGAGAAATTCTTACACAATGCGTTCAGGGGCTGTGATGCAACCTGGATTGACCATATCTAGACGCACAGCTGGATGAGACATAAGGGTGGACACTCTTGGGGCTGAGAGGTTTGGTGAGGTTGGGTGAGCAAACGCAGACCCTTTAAAGGAATACTGCGTGGTACCCATCGCATGGGTCCCAAATCTCCAGGTTCAAGGGCATCTTCCTACATCAAAATCATGCATGAGAAACCCAGAAGATGGTACACCGTGTGATGGGGAAAGGTTTCTAAAACGCACCTCATTTCTCATCTCCTTGTGCCCGGGTTCGCCATTCCAGCCGCTTTACTAGCAAGCTCCCTACTTGGAGCATCAGCACCTTTAACCTCCTGTTCCGTACAGGTTGCAATTGTCCTGAGGATAAACGGGAAGACGTGGAACCAACGAGAGACTAGCTCTTGGTGTTGGGACAGGCACAGGTCACTCTATTTTCCCATCAGAAAGAAGAATTAACCACAGGCTCAGCCTGCCCCCCGGAACCAGAACAGGGCCTGAAGCCATTCTGCGATTTTGCGGCCAGCTCCCATAAAAACGAGTTGTAAAATGGAGGTTCAGGGCACTGCAATTCACAAACCTGCAGAGTTATAAATGATAACTCTCGTCCACAAATATATTGAGGGAAGGCAAAGAAGAGGATTTGAAATCAAGGCAGAATTGCAGGAAACAGATTTCAGGAGGTAGATTCGAATCGCCTTTAAAGCACATGAAAAGCGGCAAAACGTTGACAATGATGCCCTTGGCCAAAAAGGGCGTATGCGTTTTTTCCTGAATATATTCAGGAAAAAACGCATACGCCCTTTTTGGCCAACCAAGCAACCTGGAAAGGCAAATCAGCGCTACAAAGAAGTCTCGCTTCCCATCGGTCAAAAGGGCCATGCTGAAAAAAGTGTCATAACCAGAAATGCAGGACAGGCCATGGAGAAATGGGAGCCTTGCTACACTGATGGGCGGGATGTAAATTGCCAAGAGCCACTCTGGAGAAGTGTCCGGTGAGTCCTGAAACATCTGAAAAACACAGCGTAGAGAGCATAGGGCACTTCCACTCATGGGGGTATAAATTGGGAAAATTAAAAATCAGCAAGACACAAGCACCCCAAAGTTTAGGGCTGCTCTGTTGACCAGGACCTCCACTTCATTCCACCTTAAATATCCCAGGAAAGAGAAAAATGGATAAAGAAGTTGTGGTCCTTATGTACAATGGAATATCACTCAGCCATGAAATCAATGTCGTAAGGTTAGTAGCAGCATGATGAGTGGATTTAGGTACGACGATTCTAAGTGAAATAAGTCACACAGAAAAGGACACTTCTCATAAGGTATCACTGATAGAGGGAATGTAAAAACCGTTACACTTGAACTGAATTACAAAACAGAACAGAGTCACACATGCAGAAAACACACTATGGCTGCTTAACGGGAAAGGTGAGGTGGGGTGATACATAAAACAAGGGTATCAAATTAGCTCAGATACCGTTCCATAAACCCAATATGTAATAGACAAGACCTACTCCTTGCTCAGAGAACTGGACTCAACACGCCCTATTCACCGCACAAGAATATATCTGACTAATAATAATCGTAAAACCTATGTATTGATATCTCTCTGTTAGTGTGTCAAGTGGGTGTAAAGCGGCATAAACACAGCAGTGAAAAGCAGCTAAACCCCATTATAAAAATAAATTACTTTGAAACACCCATGAAACAAAGACAGTGAAAGAGAGAGAAATTCTTACACAATGCGTTCAGGGGCTGTGATGCAACCTGGATTGACCATATCTAGACGCACAGCTGGATGAGACATAAGGGTGGACACTCTTGGGGCTGAGAGGTTTGGTGAGGTTGGGTGAGCAAACGCAGACCCTTTAAAGGAATACTGCGTGGTACCCATCGCATGGGTCCCAAATCTCCAGGTTCAAGGGCATCTTCCTACATCAAAAACATGCATGAGAAACCCAGAAGATGGTACACCGTGTGATGGGGAAAGGTTTCTAAAACGCACCTCATTTCTCATCTCCTTGTGCCCGGGTTCGCCATTCCAGCCGCTTTACTAGCAAGCTCCCTACTTGGAGCATCAGCACCTTTAACCTCCTGTTCCGTACAGGTTGCAATTGTCCTGAGGATAAACGGGAAGACGTGGAACCAACGAGAGACTAGCTCTTGGTGTTGGGACAGGCACAGGTCACTCTATTTTCCCATCAGAAAGAAGAATTAACCACAGGCTCAGCCTGCCCCCCGGAACCAGAACAGGGCCTGAAGCCATTCTGCGATTTTGCGGCCAGCTCCCATAAAAACGAGTTGTAAAATGGAGGTTCAGGGCACTGCAATTCACAAACCTGCAGAGTTATAAATGATAACTCTCGTCCACAAATATATTGAGGGAAGGCAAAGAATAGGATTTGAAATCAAGGCAGAATTGCAGGAAACAGATTTCAGGAGGTAGATACGAATCGCCTTTAAAGCACATGAAAAGCAGCAAAACGTTGACAGTGATGCCCTTGGCCAAAAAGGGCGTATGCGTTTTTTCCTGAATATATTCAGGAAAAAACGCATACGCCCTTTTTGGCCAACCAAGCAACCTGGAAAGGCAAATCAGCTCTACAAAGAAGTCTCGCTTCCCATCGGTCAAAAGGGCCATGCTGAAAAAAGTGTCAAAACCAGAAATGCAGGACAGGCCATGGAGAAATGGGAGCCTTGCTACACTGATGGGCGGGATGTAAATTGCCAAGAGCCACTCTGGAGAAGTGTCCGGTGAGTCCTGAAACATCTGAAAAACACAGCTTAGAGAGCATAGGGCACTTCCACTCATGGGGGTATAAATTGGGAAAATGAAAAATCAGCAAGACACAAGCACCCCAAAGTTTAGGGCTGCTCTGTTGACCAGGACCTCCACTTCATTCCACCTTCAATATCCCAGGAAAGAGAAAAATGGATAAAGAAGTTGTGGTCCTTATGTACAATGGAATATCACTCAGCCATGAAATCAATGTCGTAAGGTTAGTAGCAGCATGATGAGTGGATTTAGGTACGACGATTCTAAGTGAAATAAGTCACACAGAAAAGGACACTTCTCATAAGGTATCACTGATAGAGGGAATGTAAAAACCGTTACACTTGAACTGAATTACAAAACAGAACAGAGTCACACATGCAGAAAACACACTATGGCTGCTTAACGGGAAAGGTGAGGTGGGGTGATACATAAAACAAGGGTATCAAATTAGCTCAGATACCGTTCCATAAACCCAATATGTAATAGACAAGACCTACTCCTTGCTCAGAGAACTGGACTCAACACGCCCTATTCACCGCACAAGAATATATCTGACTAATAATAATCGTAAAACCTATGTATTGATATCTCTCTGTTAGTGTGTCAAGTGGGTGTAAAGCGGCATAAACACAGCAGTGAAAAGCAGCTAAACCCCATTATAAAAATAAATTACTTTGAAACACCCATGAAACAAAGACAGTGAAAGAGAGAGAAATTCTTACACAATGCGTTCAGGGGCTGTGATGCAACCTGGATTGACCATATCTAGATGCACAGCTGGATGAGACATAAGGGTGGACACTCTTGGGGCTGAGAGGTTTGGTGAGGTTGGGTGAGCAAACGCAGACCCTTTAAAGGAATACTGCGTGGTACCCATCGCATGGGTCCCAAATCTCCAGGTTCAAGGGCATCTTCCTACATCAAAAACATGCATGAGAAACCCAGAAGATGGTACACCGTGTGATGGGGAAAGGTTTCTAAAACGCACCTCATTTCTCATCTCCTTGTGCCCGGGTTCGCCATTCTAGCCGCTTTACTAGCAAGCTCCCAACTTGGAGCATCAGCACCTTTAACCTCCTGTTCCGTACAGGTTGCAATTTGTCCTGAGGATAAACGGGAAGACGTGGAACCAACATGAGACTAGCTCTTGGTGTTGGGACAGGCACAGGTCACTCTATTTTCCCATCAGAAAGAAGAATTAACCACAGGCTCAGCCTGCCCCCCGGAACCAGAACAGGGCCTGAAGCCATTCTGCGATTTTGCGGCCAGCTCCCATAAAAACGAGTTGTAAAATGGAGGTTCAGGGCACTGCAATTCACAAACCTGCAGAGTTATAAATGATAACTCTCGTCCACAAATATATTGAGGGGAGGCAAAGAAGAGGATTTGAAATCAAGGCAGAATTGCAGGAAACAGATTTCAGGAGGTAGATACGAATCGCCTTTAAAGCACATGAAAAGCGGCAAAACGTTGACAATGATGCCCTTGGCCAAAAAGGGCGTATGCGTTTTTTCCTGAATATATTCAGGAAAAAAACGCATACGCCCTTTTTGGCCAACCAAGCAACCTGGAAAGGCAAATCAGCGCTACAAAGAAGTCTCGCTTCCCATCGGTCAAAAGGGCCATGCTGAAAAAAGTGTCAAAACCAGAAATGCAGGACAGGCCATGGAGAAATGGGAGCCTTGCTACACTGATGGGCGGGATGTAAATTGCCAAGAGCCACTCTGCAGAAGTGTCCGGTGAGTCCTGAAACATCTGAAAAACACAGCTTAGAGAGCATAGGGCACTTCCACTCATGGGGGTATAAATTGGGAAAATTAAAAATCAGCAAGACACAAGCACCCCAAAGTTTAGGGCTGCTCTGTTGACCAGGACCTCCACTTCATTCCACCTTAAATATCCCAGGAAAGAGAAAAATGGATAAAGAAGTTGTGGTCCTTATGTACAATGGAATATCACTCAGCCAGGAAATCAATGTCGTAAGGTTAGTAGCAGCATGATGAGTGGATTTAGGTACGACGATTCTAAGTGAAATAAGTCACACAGAAAAGGACACTTCTCATAAGGTATCACTGATAGAGGGAATGTAAAAACCGTTACACTTGAACTGAATTACAAAACAGAACAGAGTCACACATGCAGAAAACACACTATGGCTGCTTAACGGGAAAGGTGAGGTGGGGTGATACATAAAACAAGGGTATCAAATTAGCTCAGATACCGTTCCATAAACCCAATATGTAATAGACAAGACCTACTCCTTGCTCAGAGAACTGGACTCAACACGCCCTATTCACCGCACAAGAATATATCTGACTAATAATAATCGTAAAACCTATGTATTGATATCTCTCTGTTAGTGTGTCAAGTGGGTGTAAAGCGGCATAAACACAGCAGTGAAAAGCAGCTAAACCCCATTATAAAAATAAATTACTTTGAAACACCCATGAAACAAAGACAGTGAAAGAGAGAGAAATTCTTACACAATGCGTTCAGGGGCTGTGATGCAACCTGGATTGACCATATCTAGACGCACAGCTGGATGAGACATAAGGGTGGACACTCTTGGGGCTGAGAGGTTTGGTGAGGATGGGTGAGCAAACGCAGACCCTTTAAAGGAATACTGCGTGGTACCCATCGCATGGGTCCCAAATCTCCAGGTTCAAGGGCATCTTCCTACATCAAAAACATACATGAGAAACCCAGAAGATGGTACACCGTGTGATGGGGAAAGGTTTCTAAAACGCACCTCATTTCTCATCTCCTTGTGCCCGGGTTCGCCATTCCAGCCTCTTTACTAGCAAGCTCCCTACTTGGAGCATCAGCACCTTTAACCTCCTGTTCCGTACAGGTTGCAATTTGTCCTGAGGATAAACGGGAAGACGTGGAACCAACGAGAGACTAGCTCTTGGTGTTGGGACAGGCACAGGTCACTCTATTTTCCCATCAGGAAGAAGAATTAACCACAGGCTCAGCCTGCCCCCCGGAACCAGAACAGGGCCTGAAGCCATTCTGCGATTTTGCGGCCAGCTCCCATAAAAACGAGTTGTAAAATGGAGGTTCAGGGCACTGCAATTCACAAACCTGCAGAGTTATAAATGATAACTCTCGTCCACAAATATATTGAGGGAAGGCAAAGAAGAGGATTTGAAATCAAGGCAGAATTGCAGGAAACAGATTTCAGGAGGTAGATTCGAATCGCCTTTAAAGCACATGAAAAGCGGCAAAACGTTGACAATAATGCCCTTGGCCAAAAAGGGCGAATGCGTTTTTTCCTGAATATATTCAGGAAAAAACGCATACGCCCTTTTTGGCCAACCAAGCAACCTGGAAAGGCAAATCAGCTCTACAAAGAAGTCTCGCTTCCCATCGGTCAAAAGGGCCATGCTGAAAAAAGTGTCAAAACCAGAAATGCAGGACAGGCCATGGAGAAATGGGAGCCTTGCTACACTGATGGGCGGGATGTAAATTGCCAAGAGCCACTCTGGAGAAGTGTCCGGTGAGTCCTGAAACATCTGAAAAACACAGCTTAGAGAGCATAGGGCACTTCCACTCATGGGGGTATAAATTGGGAAAATTAAAAATCAGCAAGACACAAGCACCCCAAAGTTTAGGGCTGCTCTGTTGACCAGGACCTCCACTTCATTCCACCTTAAATATCCCAGGAAAGAGAAAAATGGATAAAGAAGTTGTGGTCCTTATGTACAATGGAATATCACTCAGCCATGAAATCAATGTCGTAAGGTTAGTAGCAGCATGATGAGTGGATTTAGGTACGACGATTCTAAGTGAAATAAGTCACACAGAAAAGGACACTTCTCATAAGGTATCACTGATAGAGGGAATGTAAAAACCGTTACACTTGAACTGAATTACAAAACAGAACAGAGTCACACATGCAGAAAACACACTATGGCTGCTTAACGGGAAAGGTGAGGTGGGGTGATACATAAAACAAGGGTATCAAATTAGCTCAGATACCGTTCCATAAACCCAATATGTAATAGACAAGACCTACTCCTTGCTCAGAGAACTGGACTCAACACGCCCTATTCACCGCACAAGAATATATCTGACTAATAATAATCGTAAAACCTATGTATTGATATCTCTCTGTTAGTGTGTCAAGTGGGTGTAAAGCGGCATAAACACAGCAGTGAAAAGCAGCTAAACCCCATTATAAAAATAAATTACTTTGAAACACCCATGAAACAAAGACAGTGAAAGAGAGAGAAATTCTTACACAATGCGTTCAGGGGCTGTGATGCAACCTGGATTGACCATATCTAGACCCACAGCTGGATGAGACATAAGGGTGGACACTCTTGGGGCTGAGAGGTTTGGTGAGGTTGGGTGAGCAAACGCAGACCCTTTAAAGGAATACTGCGTGGTACCCATCGCATGGGTCCCAAATCTCCAGGTTCAAGGGCATCTTCCTACATCAAAAACATACATGAGAAACCCAGAAGATGGTACACCGTGTGATGGGGAAAGGTTTCTAAAACGCACCTCATTTCTCATCTCCTTGTGCCCGGGTTCGCCATTCCAGCCTCTTTACTAGCAAGCTCCCTACTTGGAGCATCAGCACCTTTAACCTCCTGTTCCGTACAGGTTGCAATTTGTCCTGAGGATAAACGGGAAGACGTGGAACCAACGAGAGACTAGCTCTTGGTGTTGGGACAGGCACAGGTCACTCGATTTTCCCATCAGAAAGAAGAATTAACCACAGGCTCAGCCTGCGCCCCGGAACCAGAACAGGGCCTGAAGCCATTCTGCGATTTTGCGGCCAGCTCCCATAAAAACGAGTTGTAAAATGGAGGTTCAGGGCACTGCAATTCACAAACCTGCAGAGTTATAAATGATAACTCTCGTCCACAAATATATTGAGGGAAGGCAAAGAAGAGGATTTGAAATCAAGGCAGAATTGCAGGAAACAGATTTCAGGAGGTAGATACGAATCGCCTTTAAAGCACATGAAAAGCGGCAAAACGTTGACAATGATGCCCTTGGCCAAAAAGGGCGTATGCGTTTTTTCCTGAATATATTCAGGAAAAAACGCATACGCCCTTTTTGGCCAACCAAGCAACCTGGAAAGGCAAATCAGCGCTACAAAGAAGTCTCGCTTCCCATCGGTCAAAAGGGCCATGCTGAAAAAAGTGTCAAAACCAGAAATGCAGGACAGGCCATGGAGAAATGGGAGCCTTGCTACACTGATGGGCGGGATGTAAATTGCCAAGAGCCACTCTGGAGAAGTGTCCGGTGAGTCCTGAAACATCTGAAAAACACAGCTTAGAGAGCATAGGGCACTTCCACTCATGGGGGTATAAATTGGGAAAATTAAAAATCAGCAAGACACAAGCACCCCAAAGTTTAGGGCTGCTCTGTTGACCAGGACCTCCACTTCATTCCACCTTCAATATCCCAGGAAAGAGAAAAATGGATAAAGAAGTTGTGGTCCTTATGTACAATGGAATATCACTCAGCCATGAAATCAATGTCGTAAGGTTAGTAGCAGCATGATGAGTGGATTTAGGTACGACGATTCTAAGTGAAATAAGTCACACAGAAAAGGACACTTCTCATAAGGTATCACTGATAGAGGGAATGTAAAAACCGTTACACTTGAACTGAATTACAAAACAGAACAGAGTCACACATGCAGAAAACACACTATGGCTGCTTAACGGGAAAGGTGAGGTGGGGTGATACATAAAACAAGGGTATCAAATTAGCTCAGATACCGTTCCATAAACCCAATATGTAATAGACAAGACCTACTCCTTGCTCAGAGAACTGGACTCAACACGCCCTATTCACCGCACAAGAATATATCTGACTAATAATAATCGTAAAACCTATGTATTGATATCTCTCTGTTAGTGTGTCAAGTGGGTGTAAAGCGGCATAAACACAGCAGTGAAAAGCAGCTAAACCCCATTATAAAAATAAATTACTTTGAAACACCCATGAAACAAAGACAGTGAAAGAGAGAGAAATTCTTACACAATGCGTTCAGGGGCTGTGATGCAACCTGGATTGACCATATCTAGATGCACAGCTGGATGAGACATAAGGGTGGACACTCTTGGGGCTGAGAGGTTTGGTGAGGTTGGGTGAGCAAACGCAGACCCTTTAAAGGAATACTGCGTGGTACCCATCGCATGGGTCCCAAATCTCCAGGTTCAAGGGCATCTTCCTACATCAAAAACATGCATGAGAAACCCAGAAGATGGTACACCGTGTGATGGGGAAAGGTTTCTAAAACGCACCTCATTTCTCATCTCCTTGTGCCCGGGTTCGCCATTCTAGCCGCTTTACTAGCAAGCTCCCAACTTGGAGCATCAGCACCTTTAACCTCCTGTTCCGTACAGGTTGCAATTTGTCCTGAGGATAAACGGGAAGACGTGGAACCAACATGAGACTAGCTCTTGGTGTTGGGACAGGCACAGGTCACTCTATTTTCCCATCAGAAAGAAGAATTAACCACAGGCTCAGCCTGCCCCCCGGAACCAGAACAGGGCCTGAAGCCATTCTGCGATTTTGCGGCCAGCTCCCATAAAAACGAGTTGTAAAATGGAGGTTCAGGGCACTGCAATTCACAAACCTGCAGAGTTATAAATGATAACTCTCGTCCACAAATATATTGAGGGGAGGCAAAGAAGAGGATTTGAAATCAAGGCAGAATTGCAGGAAACAGATTTCAGGAGGTAGATACGAATCGCCTTTAAAGCACATGAAAAGCGGCAAAACGTTGACAATGATGCCCTTGGCCAAAAAGGGCGTATGCGTTTTTTCCTGAATATATTCAGGAAAAAAACGCATACGCCCTTTTTGGCCAACCAAGCAACCTGGAAAGGCAAATCAGCGCTACAAAGAAGTCTCGCTTCCCATCGGTCAAAAGGGCCATGCTGAAAAAAGTGTCAAAACCAGAAATGCAGGACAGGCCATGGAGAAATGGGAGCCTTGCTACACTGATGGGCGGGATGTAAATTGCCAAGAGCCACTCTGCAGAAGTGTCCGGTGAGTCCTGAAACATCTGAAAAACACAGCTTAGAGAGCATAGGGCACTTCCACTCATGGGGGTATAAATTGGGAAAATTAAAAATCAGCAAGACACAAGCACCCCAAAGTTTAGGGCTGCTCTGTTGACCAGGACCTCCACTTCATTCCACCTTAAATATCCCAGGAAAGAGAAAAATGGATAAAGAAGTTGTGGTCCTTATGTACAATGGAATATCACTCAGCCAGGAAATCAATGTCGTAAGGTTAGTAGCAGCATGATGAGTGGATTTAGGTACGACGATTCTAAGTGAAATAAGTCACACAGAAAAGGACACTTCTCATAAGGTATCACTGATAGAGGGAATGTAAAAACCGTTACACTTGAACTGAATTACAAAACAGAACAGAGTCACACATGCAGAAAACACACTATGGCTGCTTAACGGGAAAGGTGAGGTGGGGTGATACATAAAACAAGGGTATCAAATTAGCTCAGATACCGTTCCATAAACCCAATATGTAATAGACAAGACCTACTCCTTGCTCAGAGAACTGGACTCAACACGCCCTATTCACCGCACAAGAATATATCTGACTAATAATAATCGTAAAACCTATGTATTGATATCTCTCTGTTAGTGTGTCAAGTGGGTGTAAAGCGGCATAAACACAGCAGTGAAAAGCAGCTAAACCCCATTATAAAAATAAATTACTTTGAAACACCCATGAAACAAAGACAGTGAAAGAGAGAGAAATTCTTACACAATGCGTTCAGGGGCTGTGATGCAACCTGGATTGACCATATCTAGACGCACAGCTGGATGAGACATAAGGGTGGACACTCTTGGGGCTGAGAGGTTTGGTGAGGATGGGTGAGCAAACGCAGACCCTTTAAAGGAATACTGCGTGGTACCCATCGCATGGGTCCCAAATCTCCAGGTTCAAGGGCATCTTCCTACATCAAAAACATACATGAGAAACCCAGAAGATGGTACACCGTGTGATGGGGAAAGGTTTCTAAAACGCACCTCATTTCTCATCTCCTTGTGCCCGGGTTCGCCATTCCAGCCTCTTTACTAGCAAGCTCCCTACTTGGAGCATCAGCACCTTTAACCTCCTGTTCCGTACAGGTTGCAATTTGTCCTGAGGATAAACGGGAAGACGTGGAACCAACGAGAGACTAGCTCTTGGTGTTGGGACAGGCACAGGTCACTCTATTTTCCCATCAGGAAGAAGAATTAACCACAGGCTCAGCCTGCCCCCCGGAACCAGAACAGGGCCTGAAGCCATTCTGCGATTTTGCGGCCAGCTCCCATAAAAACGAGTTGTAAAATGGAGGTTCAGGGCACTGCAATTCACAAACCTGCAGAGTTATAAATGATAACTCTCGTCCACAAATATATTGAGGGAAGGCAAAGAAGAGGATTTGAAATCAAGGCAGAATTGCAGGAAACAGATTTCAGGAGGTAGATTCGAATCGCCTTTAAAGCACATGAAAAGCGGCAAAACGTTGACAATAATGCCCTTGGCCAAAAAGGGCGAATGCGTTTTTTCCTGAATATATTCAGGAAAAAACGCATACGCCCTTTTTGGCCAACCAAGCAACCTGGAAAGGCAAATCAGCGCTACAAAGAAGTCTCGCTTCCCATCGGTCAAAAGGGCCATGCTGAAAAAAGTGTCAAAACCAGAAATGCAGGACAGGCCATGGAGAAATGGGAGCCTTGCTACACTGATGGGCGGGATGTAAATTGCCAAGAGCCACTCTGCAGAAGTGTCCGGTGAGTCCTGAAACATCTGAAAAACACAGCTTAGAGAGCATAGGGCACTTCCACTCATGGGGGTATAAATTGGGAAAATTAAAAATCAGCAAGACACAAGCACCCCAAAGTTTAGGGCTGCTCTGTTGACCAGGACCTCCACTTCATTCCACCTTAAATATCCCAGGAAAGAGAAAAATGGATAAAGAAGTTGTGGTCCTTATGTACAATGGAATATCACTCAGCCAGGAAATCAATGTCGTAAGGTTAGTAGCAGCATGATGAGTGGATTTAGGTACGACGATTCTAAGTGAAATAAGTCACACAGAAAAGGACACTTCTCATAAGGTATCACTGATAGAGGGAATGTAAAAACCGTTACACTTGAACTGAATTACAAAACAGAACAGAGTCACACATGCAGAAAACACACTATGGCTGCTTAACGGGAAAGGTGAGGTGGGGTGATACATAAAACAAGGGTATCAAATTAGCTCAGATACCGTTCCATAAACCCAATATGTAATAGACAAGACCTACTCCTTGCTCAGAGAACTGGACTCAACACGCCCTATTCACCGCACAAGAATATATCTGACTAATAATAATCGTAAAACCTATGTATTGATATCTCTCTGTTAGTGTGTCAAGTGGGTGTAAAGCGGCATAAACACAGCAGTGAAAAGCAGCTAAACCCCATTATAAAAATAAATTACTTTGAAACACCCATGAAACAAAGACAGTGAAAGAGAGAGAAATTCTTACACAATGCGTTCAGGGGCTGTGGTGCAACCTGGATTGACCATATCTAGACGCACAGCTGGATGAGACATAAGGGTGGACACTCTTGGGGCTGAGAGGTTTGGTGAGGTTGGGTGAGCAAACGCAGACCCTTTAAAGGAATACTGCGTGGTACCCATCGCATGGGTCCCAAATCTCCAGGTTCAAGGGCATCTTCCTACATCAAAATCATGCATGAGAAACCCAGAAGATGGTACACCGTGTGATGGGGAAAGGTTTCTAAAACGCACCTCATTTCTCATCTCCTTGTGCCCGGGTTCGCCATTCCAGCCGCTTTACTAGCAAGCTCCCTACTTGGAGCATCAGCACCTTTAACCTCCTGTTCCGTACAGGTTGCAATTTGTCCTGAGGATAAACGGGAAGACGTGGAACCAACGAGAGACTAGCTCTTGGTGTTGGGACAGGCACAGGTCACTCTATTTTCCCATCAGAAAGAATAATTAACCACAGGCTCAGCCTGACCCCCGGAACCAGAACAGGGCCTGAAGCCATTCTGCGATTTTGCAGCCAGCTCCCTTAAAAACGAGTTGTAAAATGGAGGTTCAGGGCACTGCAATTCACAAACCTGCAGAGTTATAAATGATAACTCTCGTCCACAAATATATTGAGGGAAGGCAAAGAAGAGGATTTGAAATCAAGGCAGAATTGCAGGAAACAGATTTCAGGAGGTAGATACGAATCGCCTTTAAAGCACATGAAAAGCGGCAAAACGTTGACAATGATGCCCTTGGCCAAAAAGGGCGTATGCGTTTTTTCCTGAATATATTCAGGAAAAAAACGCATACGCCCTTTTTGGCCAACCAAGCAACCTGGAAAGGCAAATCAGCGCTACAAAGAAGTCTCGCTTCCCATCGGTCAAAAGGGCCATGCTGAAAAAAGTGTCAAAACCAGAAATGCAGGACAGGCCATGGAGAAATGGGAGCCTTGCTACACTGATGGGCGGGATGTAAATTGCCAAGAGCCACTCTGGAGAAGTGTCCAGTGAGTCCTGAAACATCTGAAAAACACAGCTTAGAGAGCATAGGGCACTTCCACTCATGGGGGTATAAATTGGGAAAATGAAAAATCAGCAAGACACAAGCACCCCAAAGTTTAGGGCTGCTCTGTTGACCAGGACCTCCACTTCATTCCACCTTCAATATCCCAGGAAAGAGAAAAATGGATAAAGAAGTTGTGGTCCTTATGTACAATGGAATATCACTCAGCCATGAAATCAATGTCGTAAGGTTAGTAGCAGCATGATGAGTGGATTTAGGTACGACGATTCTAAGTGAAATAAGTCACACAGAAAAGGACACTTCTCATAAGGTATCACTGATAGAGGGAATGTAAAAACCGTTACACTTGAACTGAATTACAAAACAGAACAGAGTCACACATGCAGAAAACACACTATGGCTGCTTAACGGGAAAGGTGAGGTGGGGTGATACATAAAACAAGGGTATCAAATTAGCTCAGATACCGTTCCATAAACCCAATATGTAATAGACAAGACCTACTCCTTGCTCAGAGAACTGGACTCAACACGCCCTATTCACCGCACAAGAATATATCTGACTAATAATAATCGTAAAACCTATGTATTGATATCTCTCTGTTAGTGTGTCAAGTGGGTGTAAAGCGGCATAAACACAGCAGTGAAAAGCAGCTAAACCCCATTATAAAAATAAATTACTTTGAAACACCCATGAAACAAAGACAGTGAAAGAGAGAGAAATTCTTACACAATGCGTTCAGGGGCTGTGATGCAACCTGGATTGACCATATCTAGACGCACAGCTGGATGAGACATAAGGGTGGACACTCTTGGGGCTGAGAGGTTTGGTGAGGTTGGGTGAGCAAACGCAGACCCTTTAAAGGAATACTGCGTGGTACCCATCACATGGGTCCCAAATCTCCAGGTTCAAGGGCATATTCCTACATCAAAAACATACATGAGAAACCCAGAAGATGGTACACCATGTGATGGGGAAAGGTTTCTAAAATGCACCTCATTTCTCATCTCCTTGTGCCCGGGTTCGCCATTCCAGCCTCTTTACTAGCAAGCTCCCTACTTGGAGCATCAGCACCTTTAACCTCCTGTTCCGTACAGGTTGCAATTTGTCCTGAGGATAAACGGGAAGACGTGGAACCAACGAGAGACTAGCTCTTCGTGTTGGGACAGGCACAGGTCACTCTATTTTCCCATCAGAAAGAAGAATTAACCACAGGCTCAGCCTGCCCCCCGGAACCAGAACAGGGCCTGAAGCCATTCTGCGATTTTGCGGCCAGCTCCCATAAAAACGAGTTGTAAAATGGAGGTTCAGGGCACTGCAATTCACAAACCTGCAGAGTTATAAATGATAACTCTCGTCCACAAATATATTGAGGGAAGGCAAAGAAGAGGATTTGAAATCAAGGCAGAATTGCAGGAAACAGATTTCAGGAGGTAGATACGAATCGCCTTTAAAGCACATGAAAAACGGCAAAACGTTGACAATGATGCCCTTGGCCAAAAAGGGCGTATGCGTTTTTTCCTGAATATATTCAGGAAAAAACGCATACGCCCTTTTTGGCCAACCAAGCAACCTGGAAAGGCAAATCAGCGCTACAAAGAAGTCTCGCTTCCCATCGGTCAAAAGGGCCATGCTGAAAAAAGTGTCAAAACCAGAAATGCAGGACAGGCCATGGAGAAATGGGAGCCTTGCTACACTGATGGGCGGGATGTAAATTGCCAAGAGCCACTCTGGAGAAGTGTCCGGTGAGTCCTGAAACATCTGAAAAACACAGCTTAGAGAGCATAGGGCACTTCCACTCATGGGGGTATAAATTGGGAAAATTAAAAATCAGCAAGACACAAGCACCCCAAAGTTTAGGGCTGCTCTGTTGACCAGGACCTCCACTTCATTCCACCTTAAATATCCCAGGAAAGAGAAAAATGGATAAAGAAGTTGTGGTCCTTATGTACAATGGAATATCACTCAGCCATGAAATCAATGTCGTAAGGTTAGTAGCAGCATGATGAGTGGATTTAGGTACGACGATTCTAAGTGAAATAAGTCACACAGAAAAGGACACTTCTCATAAGGTATCACTGATAGAGGGAATGTAAAAACCGTTACACTTGAACTGAATTACAAAACAGAACAGAGTCACACATGCAGAAAACACACTATGGCTGCTTAACGGGAAAGGTGAGGTGGGGTGATACATAAAACAAGGGTATCAAATTAGCTCAGATACCGTTCCATAAACCCAATATGTAATAGACAAGACCTACTCCTTGCTCAGAGAACTGGACTCAACACGCCCTATTCACCGCACAAGAATATATCTGACTAATAATAATCGTAAAACCTATGTATTGATATCTCTCTGTTAGTGTGTCAAGTGGGTGTAAAGCGGCATAAACACAGCAGTGAAAAGCAGCTAAACCCCATTATAAAAATAAATTACTTTGAAACACCCATGAAACAAAGACAGTGAAAGAGAGAGAAATTCTTACACAATGCGTTCAGGGGCTGTGGTGCAACCTGGATTGACCATATCTAGACGCACAGCTGGATGAGACATAAGGGTGGACACTCTTGGGGCTGAGAGGTTTGGTGAGGTTGGGTGAGCAAACGCAGACCCTTTAAAGGAATACTGCGTGGTACCCATCGCATGGGTCCCAAATCTCCAGGTTCAAGGGCATCTTCCTACATCAAAAACATGCATGAGAAACCCAGAAGATGGTACACCGTGTGATGGGGAAAGGTTTCTAAAACGCACCTCATTTCTCATCTCCTTGTGCCCGGGTTCGCCATTCCAGCCGCTTTACTAGCAAGCTCCCTACTTGGAGCATCAGCACCTTTAACCTCCTGTTCCGTACAGGTTGCAATTGTCCTGAGGATAAACGGGAAGACGTGGAACCAACGAGAGACTAGCTCTTGGTGTTGGGACAGGCACAGGTCACTCTATTTTCCCATCAGAAAGAAGAATTAACCACAGGCTCAGCCTGCCCCCCGGAACCAGAACAGGGCCTGAAGCCATTCTGCGATTTTGCGGCCAGCTCCCATAAAAACGAGTTGTAAAATGGAGGTTCAGGGCACTGCAATTCACAAACCTGCAGAGTTATAAATGATAACTCTCGTCCACAAATATATTGAGGGAAGGCAAAGAAGAGGATTTGAAATCAAGGCAGAATTGCAGGAAACAGATTTCAGGAGGTAGATACGAATCGCCTTTAAAGCACATGAAAAGCGGCAAAACGTTGACAATGATGCCCTTGGCCAAAAAGGGCGTATGCGTTTTTTCCTGAATATATTCAGGAAAAAACGCATACGCCCTTTTTGGCCAACCAAGCAACCTGGAAAGGCAAATCAGCGCTACAAAGAAGTCTCGCTTCCCATCGGTCAAAAGGGCCATGCTGAAAAAAGTGTCAAAACCAGAAATGCAGGACAGGCCATGGAGAAATGGGAGCCTTGCTACACTGATGGGCGGGATGTAAATTGCCAAGAGCCACTCTGGAGAAGTGTCCGGTGAGTCCTGAAACATCTGAAAAACACAGCTTAGAGAGCATAGGGCACTTCCACTCATGGGGGTATAAATTGGGAAAATTAAAAATCAGCAAGACACAAGCACCCCAAAGTTTAGGGCTGCTCTGTTGACCAGGACCTCCACTTCATTCCACCTTAAATATCCCAGGAAAGAGAAAAATGGATAAAGAAGTTGTGGTCCTTATGTACAATGGAATATCACTCAGCCATGAAATCAATGTCGTAAGGTTAGTAGCAGCATGATGAGTGGATTTAGGTACGACGATTCTAAGTGAAATAAGTCACACAGAAAAGGACACTTCTCATAAGGTATCACTGATAGAGGGAATGTAAAAACCGTTACACTTGAACTGAATTACAAAACAGAACAGAGTCACACATGCAGAAAACACACTATGGCTGCTTAACGGGAAAGGTGAGGTGGGGTGATACATAAAACAAGGGTATCAAATTAGCTCAGATACCGTTCCATAAACCCAATATGTAATAGACAAGACCTACTCCTTGCTCAGAGAACTGGACTCAACACGCCCTATTCACCGCACAAGAATATATCTGACTAATAATAATCGTAAAACCTATGTATTGATATCTCTCTGTTAGTGTGTCAAGTGGGTGTAAAGCGGCATAAACACAGCAGTGAAAAGCAGCTAAACCCCATTATAAAAATAAATTACTTTGAAACACCCATGAAACAAAGACAGTGAAAGAGAGAGAAATTCTTACACAATGCGTTCAGGGGCTGTGATGCAACCTGGATTGACCATATCTAGACGCACAGCTGGATGAGACATAAGGGTGGACACTCTTGGGGCTGAGAGGTTTGGTGAGGTTGGGTGAGCAAACGCAGACCCTTTAAAGGAATACTGCGTGGTACCCATCGCATGGGTCCCAAATCTCCAGGTTCAAGGGCATCTTCCTACATCAAAAACATGCATGAGAAACCCAGAAGATGGTACACCGTGTGATGGGGAAAGGTTTCTAAAACGCACCTCATTTCTCATCTCCTTGTGCCCGGGTTCGCCATTCTAGCCGCTTTACTAGCAAGCTCCCAACTTGGAGCATCAGCACCTTTAACCTCCTGTTCCGTACAGGTTGCAATTTGTCCTGAGGATAAACGGGAAGACGTGGAACCAACATGAGACTAGCTCTTGGTGTTGGGACAGGCACAGGTCACTCTATTTTCCCATCAGAAAGAAGAATTAACCACAGGCTCAGCCTGCCCCCCGGAACCAGAACAGGGCCTGAAGCCATTCTGCGATTTTGCGGCCAGCTCCCATAAAAACGAGTTGTAAAATGGAGGTTCAGGGCACTGCAATTCACAAACCTGCAGAGTTATAAATGATAACTCTCGTCCACAAATATATTGAGGGGAGGCAAAGAAGAGGATTTGAAATCAAGGCAGAATTGCAGGAAACAGATTTCAGGAGGTAGATACGAATCGCCTTTAAAGCACATGAAAAGTGGCAAAACGTTGACAATGATGCCCTTGGCCAAAAAGGGCGTATGCGTTTTTTCCTGAATATATTCAGGAAAAAACGCATACGCCCTTTTTGGCCAACCAAGCAACCTGGAAAGGCAAATCAGTGCTACAAAGAAGTCTCGCTTCCCATCGGTCAAAAGGGCCATGCTGAAAAAAGTGTCAAAACCAGAAATGCAGGATAGGCCATGGAGAAATGGGAGCCTTGCTACACTGATGGGCGGGATGTAAATTGCCAAGAGCCACTCTGGAGAAGTGTCCGGTGAGTCCTGAAACATCTGAAAAACACAGCTTAGAGAGCATAGGGCACTTCCACTCATGGGGGTATAAATTGGGAAAATTAAAAATCAGCAAGACACAAGCACCCCAAAGTTTAGGGCTGCTCTGTTGACCAGGACCTCCACTTCATTCCACCTTAAATATCCCAGGAAAGAGAAAAATGGATAAAGAAGTTGTGGTCCTTATGTACAATGGAATATCACTCAGCCATGAAATCAATGTCGTAAGGTTAGTAGCAGCATGATGAGTGGATTTAGGTACGACGATTCTAAGTGAAATAAGTCACACAGAAAAGGACACTTCTCATAAGGTATCACTGATAGAGGGAATGTAAAAACCGTTACACTTGAACTGAATTACAAAACAGAACAGAGTCACACATGCAGAAAACACACTATGGCTGCTTAACGGGAAAGGTGAGGTGGGGTGATACATAAAACAAGGGTATCAAATTAGCTCAGATACCGTTCCATAAACCCAATATGTAATAGACAAGACCTACTCCTTGCTCAGAGAACTGGACTCAACACGCCCTATTCACCGCACAAGAATATATCTGACTAATAATAATCGTAAAACCTATGTATTGATATCTCTCTGTTAGTGTGTCAAGTGGGTGTAAAGCGGCATAAACACAGCAGTGAAAAGCAGCTAAACCCCATTATAAAAATAAATTACTTTGAAACACCCATGAAACAAAGACAGTGAAAGAGAGAGAAATTCTTACACAATGCGTTCAGGGGCTGTGGTGCAACCTGGATTGACCATATCTAGACGCACAGCTGGATGAGACATAAGGGTGGACACTCTTGGGGCTGAGAGGTTTGGTGAGGTTGGGTGAGCAAACGCAGACCCTTTAAAGGAATACTGCGTGGTACCCATCGCATGGGTCCCAAATCTCCAGGTTCAAGGGCATCTTCCTACATCAAAATCATGCATGAGAAACCCAGAAGATGGTACACCGTGTGATGGGGAAAGGTTTCTAAAACGCACCTCATTTCTCATCTCCTTGTGCCCGGGTTCGCCATTCCAGCCGCTTTACTAGCAAGCTCCCTACTTGGAGCATCAGCACCTTTAACCTCCTGTTCCGTACAGGTTGCAATTGTCCTGAGGATAAACGGGAAGACGTGGAACCAACGAGAGACTAGCTCTTGGTGTTGGGACAGGCACAGGTCACTCTATTTTCCCATCAGAAAGAAGAATTAACCACAGGCTCAGCCTGCCCCCCGGAACCAGAACAGGGCCTGAAGCCATTCTGCGATTTTGCGGCCAGCTCCCATAAAAACGAGTTGTAAAATGGAGGTTCAGGGCACTGCAATTCACAAACCTGCAGAGTTATAAATGATAACTCTCGTCCACAAATATATTGAGGGAAGGCAAAGAAGAGGATTTGAAATCAAGGCAGAATTGCAGGAAACAGATTTCAGGAGGTAGATACGAATCGCCTTTAAAGCACATGAAAAGCGGCAAAACGTTGACAATGATGCCCTTGGCCAAAAAGGGCGTATGCGTTTTTTCCTGAATATATTCAGGAAAAAACGCATACGCCCTTTTTGGCCAACCAAGCAACCTGGAAAGGCAAATCAGCGCTACAAAGAAGTCTCGCTTCCCATCGGTCAAAAGGGCCATGCTGAAAAAAGTGTCAAAACCAGAAATGCAGGACAGGCCATGGAGAAATGGGAGCCTTGCTACACTGATGGGCGGGATGTAAATTGCCAAGAGCCACTCTGGAGAAGTGTCCGGTGAGTCCTGAAACATCTGAAAAACACAGCTTAGAGAGCATAGGGCACTTCCACTCATGGGGGTATAAATTGGGAAAATTAAAAATCAGCAAGACACAAGCACCCCAAAGTTTAGGGCTGCTCTGTTGACCAGGACCTCCACTTCATTCCACCTTAAATATCCCAGGAAAGAGAAAAATGGATAAAGAAGTTGTGGTCCTTATGTACAATGGAATATCACTCAGCCATGAAATCAATGTCGTAAGGTTAGTAGCAGCATGATGAGTGGATTTAGGTACGACGATTCTAAGTGAAATAAGTCACACAGAAAAGGACACTTCTCATAAGGTATCACTGATAGAGGGAATGTAAAAACCGTTACACTTGAACTGAATTACAAAACAGAACAGAGTCACACATGCAGAAAACACACTATGGCTGCTTAACGGGAAAGGTGAGGTGGGGTGATACATAAAACAAGGGTATCAAATTAGCTCAGATACCGTTCCATAAACCCAATATGTAATAGACAAGACCTACTCCTTGCTCAGAGAACTGGACTCAACACGCCCTATTCACCGCACAAGAATATATCTGACTAATAATAATCGTAAAACCTATGTATTGATATCTCTCTGTTAGTGTGTCAAGTGGGTGTAAAGCGGCATAAACACAGCAGTGAAAAGCAGCTAAACCCCATTATAAAAATAAATTACTTTGAAACACCCATGAAACAAAGACAGTGAAAGAGAGAGAAATTCTTACACAATGCGTTCAGGGGCTGTGATGCAACCTGGATTGACCATATCTAGACGCACAGCTGGATGAGACATAAGGGTGGACACTCTTGGGGCTGAGAGGTTTGGTGAGGTTGGGTGAGCAAACGCAGACCCTTTAAAGGAATACTGCGTGGTACCCATCGCATGGGTCCCAAATCTCCAGGTTCAAGGGCATCTTCCTACATCAAAAACATGCATGAGAAACCCAGAAGATGGTACACCGTGTGATGGGGAAAGGTTTCTAAAACGCACCTCATTTCTCATCTCCTTGTGCCCGGGTTCGCCATTCTAGCCGCTTTACTAGCAAGCTCCCAACTTGGAGCATCAGCACCTTTAACCTCCTGTTCCGTACAGGTTGCAATTTGTCCTGAGGATAAACGGGAAGACGTGGAACCAACATGAGACTAGCTCTTGGTGTTGGGACAGGCACAGGTCACTCTATTTTCCCATCAGAAAGAAGAATTAACCACAGGCTCAGCCTGCCCCCCGGAACCAGAACAGGGCCTGAAGCCATTCTGCGATTTTGCGGCCAGCTCCCATAAAAACGAGTTGTAAAATGGAGGTTCAGGGCACTGCAATTCACAAACCTGCAGAGTTATAAATGATAACTCTCGTCCACAAATATATTGAGGGGAGGCAAAGAAGAGGATTTGAAATCAAGGCAGAATTGCAGGAAACAGATTTCAGGAGGTAGATACGAATCGCCTTTAAAGCACATGAAAAGTGGCAAAACGTTGACAATGATGCCCTTGGCCAAAAAGGGCGTATGCGTTTTTTCCTGAATATATTCAGGAAAAAACGCATACGCCCTTTTTGGCCAACCAAGCAACCTGGAAAGGCAAATCAGTGCTACAAAGAAGTCTCGCTTCCCATCGGTCAAAAGGGCCATGCTGAAAAAAGTGTCAAAACCAGAAATGCAGGATAGGCCATGGAGAAATGGGAGCCTTGCTACACTGATGGGCGGGATGTAAATTGCCAAGAGCCACTCTGGAGAAGTGTCCGGTGAGTCCTGAAACATCTGAAAAACACAGCTTAGAGAGCATAGGGCACTTCCACTCATGGGGGTATAAATTGGGAAAATGAAAAATCAGCAAGACACAAGCACCCCAAAGTTTAGGGCTGCTCTGTTGACCAGGACCTCCACTTCATTCCACCTTAAATATCCCAGGAAAGAGAAAAATGGATAAAGAAGTTGTGGTCCTTATGTACAATGGAATATCACTCAGCCAGGAAATCAATGTCGTAAGGTTAGTAGCAGCATGATGAGTGGATTTAGGTACGACGATTCTAAGTGAAATAAGTCACACAGAAAAGGACACTTCTCATAAGGTATCACTGATAGAGGGAATGTAAAAACCGTTACACTTGAACTGAATTACAAAACAGAACAGAGTCACACATGCAGAAAACACACTATGGCTGCTTAACGGGAAAGGTGAGGTGGGGTGATACATAAAACAAGGGTATCAAATTAGCTCAGATACCGTTCCATAAACCCAATATGTAATAGACAAGACCTACTCCTTGCTCAGAGAACTGGACTCAACACGCCCTATTCACCGCACAAGAATATATCTGACTAATAATAATCGTAAAACCTATGTATTGATATCTCTCTGTTAGTGTGTCAAGTGGGTGTAAAGCGGCATAAACACAGCAGTGAAAAGCAGCTAAACCCCATTATAAAAATAAATTACTTTGAAACACCCATGAAACAAAGACAGTGAAAGAGAGAGAAATTCTTACACAATGCGTTCAGGGGCTGTGATGCAACCTGGATTGACCATATCTAGACGCACAGCTGGATGAGACATAAGGGTGGACACTCTTGGGGCTGAGAGGTTTGGTGAGGTTGGGTGAGCAAACGCAGACCCTTTAAAGGAATACTGCGTGGTACCCATCGCATGGGTCCCAAATCTCCAGGTTCAAGGGCATCTTCCTACATCAAAAACATGCATGAGAAACCCAGAAGATGGTACACCGTGTGATGGGGAAAGGTTTCTAAAACGCACCTCATTTCTCATCTCCTTGTGCCCGGGTTCGCCATTCCAGCCTCTTTACTAGCAAGCTCCCTACTTGGAGCATCAGCACCTTTAACCTCCTGTTCCGTACAGGTTGCAATTTGTCCTGAGGATAAACGGGAAGACGTGGAACCAACGAGAGACTAGCTCTTCGTGTTGGGACAGGCACAGGTCACTCTATTTTCCCATCAGAAAGAAGAATTAACCACAGGCTCAGCCTGCGCCCCGGAACCAGAACAGGGCCTGAAGCCATTCTGCGCTTTTGCGGCCAGCTCCCATAAAAACGAGTTGTAAAATGGAGGTTCAGGGCACTGCAATTCACAAACCTGCAGAGTTATAAATGATAACTCTCGTCCACAAATATATTGAGGGAAGGCAAAGAAGAGGATTTGAAATCAAGGCAGAATTGCAGGAAACAGATTTCAGGAGGTAGATACGAATCGCCTTTAAAGCACATGAAAAGCGGCAAAACGTTGACAATGATGCCCTTGGCCAAAAAGGGCGTATGCGTTTTTTCCTGAATATATTCAGGAAAAAACGCATACGCCCTTTTTGGCCAACCAAGCAACCTGGAAAGGCAAATCAGCGCTACAAAGAAGTCTCGCTTCCCATCGGTCAAAAGGGCCATGCTGAAAAAAGTGTCAAAACCAGAAATGCAGGACAGGCCATGGAGAAATGGGAGCCTTGCTACACTGATGGGCGGGATGTAAATTGCCAAGAGCCACTCTGGAGAAGTGTCCGGTGAGTCCTGAAACATCTGAAAAACACAGCTTAGAGAGCATAGGGCACTTCCACTCATGGGGGTATAAATTGGGAAAATGAAAAATCAGCAAGACACAAGCACCCCAAAGTTTAGGGCTGCTCTGTTGACCAGGACCTCCACTTCATTCCACCTTAAATATCCCAGGAAAGAGAAAAATGGATAAAGAAGTTGTGGTCCTTATGTACAATGGAATATCACTCAGCCAGGAAATCAATGTCGTAAGGTTAGTAGCAGCATGATGAGTGGATTTAGGTACGACGATTCTAAGTGAAATAAGTCACACAGAAAAGGACACTTCTCATAAGGTATCACTGATAGAGGGAATGTAAAAACCGTTACACTTGAACTGAATTACAAAACAGAACAGAGTCACACATGCAGAAAACACACTATGGCTGCTTAACGGGAAAGGTGAGGTGGGGTGATACATAAAACAAGGGTATCAAATTAGCTCAGATACCGTTCCATAAACCCAATATGTAATAGACAAGACCTACTCCTTGCTCAGAGAACTGGACTCAACACGCCCTATTCACCGCACAAGAATATATCTGACTAATAATAATCGTAAAACCTATGTATTGATATCTCTCTGTTAGTGTGTCAAGTGGGTGTAAAGCGGCATAAACACAGCAGTGAAAAGCAGCTAAACCCCATTATAAAAATAAATTACTTTGAAACACCCATGAAACAAAGACAGTGAAAGAGAGAGAAATTCTTACACAATGCGTTCAGGGGCTGTGATGCAACCTGGATTGGCCATATCTAGACGCACAGCTGGATGAGACATAAGGGTGGACACTCTTGGGGCTGAGAGGTTTGGTGAGGTTGGGTGAGCAAACGCAGACCCTTTAAAGGAATACTGCGTGGTACCCATCGCATGGGTCCCAAATCTCCAGGTTCAAGGGCATCTTCCTACATCAAAAACATGCATGAGAAACCCAGAAGATGGTACACCGTGTGATGGGGAAAGGTTTCTAAAACGCACCTCATTTCTCATCTCCTTGTGCCCGGGTTCGCCATTCCAGCCTCTTTACTAGCAAGCTCCCTACTTGGAGCATCAGCACCTTTAACCTCCTGTTCCGTACAGGTTGCAATTTGTCCTGAGGATAAACGGGAAGACGTGGAACCAACGAGAGACTAGCTCTTCGTGTTGGGACAGGCACAGGTCACTCTATTTTCCCATCAGAAAGAAGAATTAACCACAGGCTCAGCCTGCGCCCCGGAACCAGAACAGGGCCTGAAGCCATTCTGCGCTTTTGCGGCCAGCTCCCATAAAAACGAGTTGTAAAATGGAGGTTCAGGGCACTGCAATTCACAAACCTGCAGAGTTATAAATGATAACTCTCGTCCACAAATATATTGAGGGAAGGCAAAGAAGAGGATTTGAAATCAAGGCAGAATTGCAGGAAACAGATTTCAGGAGGTAGATACGAATCGCCTTTAAAGCACATGAAAAGCGGCAAAACGTTGACAATGATGCCCTTGGCCAAAAAGGGCGTATGCGTTTTTTCCTGAATATATTCAGGAAAAAACGCATACGCCCTTTTTGGCCAACCAAGCAACCTGGAAAGGCAAATCAGCGCTACAAAGAAGTCTCGCTTCCCATCGGTCAAAAGGGCCATGCTGAAAAAAGTGTCAAAACCAGAAATGCAGGACAGGCCATGGAGAAATGGGAGCCTTGCTACACTGATGGGCGGGATGTAAATTGCCAAGAGCCACTCTGGAGAAGTGTCCGGTGAGTCCTGAAACATCTGAAAAACACAGCTTAGAGAGCATAGGGCACTTCCACTCATGGGGGTATAAATTGGGAAAATGAAAAATCAGCAAGACACAAGCACCCCAAAGTTTAGGGCTGCTCTGTTGACCAGGACCTCCACTTCATTCCACCTTAAATATCCCAGGAAAGAGAAAAATGGATAAAGAAGTTGTGGTCCTTATGTACAATGGAATATCACTCAGCCAGGAAATCAATGTCGTAAGGTTAGTAGCAGCATGATGAGTGGATTTAGGTACGACGATTCTAAGTGAAATAAGTCACACAGAAAAGGACACTTCTCATAAGGTATCACTGATAGAGGGAATGTAAAAACCGTTACACTTGAACTGAATTACAAAACAGAACAGAGTCACACATGCAGAAAACACACTATGGCTGCTTAACGGGAAAGGTGAGGTGGGGTGATACATAAAACAAGGGTATCAAATTAGCTCAGATACCGTTCCATAAACCCAATATGTAATAGACAAGACCTACTCCTTGCTCAGAGAACTGGACTCAACACGCCCTATTCACCGCACAAGAATATATCTGACTAATAATAATCGTAAAACCTATGTATTGATATCTCTCTGTTAGTGTGTCAAGTGGGTGTAAAGCGGCATAAACACAGCAGTGAAAAGCAGCTAAACGCCATTATAAAAATAAATTACTTTGAAACACCCATGAAACAAAGACAGTGAAAGAGAGAGAAATTCTTACACAATGCGTTCAGGGGCTGTGATGCAACCTGGATTGACCATATCTAGACGCACAGCTGGATGAGACATAAGGGTGGACACTCTTGGGGCTGAGAGGTTTGGTGAGGTTGGGTGAGCAAACGCAGACCCTTTAAAGGAATACTGCGTGGTACCCATCACATGGGTCCCAAATCTCCAGGTTCAAGGGCATCCTCCTACATCAAAAACATACATGAGAAACCCAGAAGATGGTACACCATGTGATGGGGAAAGGTTTCTAAAATGCACCTCATTTCTCATCTCCTTGTGCCCGGGTTCGCCATTCCAGCCTCTTTACTAGCAAGCTCCCTACTTGGAGCATCAGCACCTTTAACCTCCTGTTCCGTACAGGTTGCAATTTGTCCTGAGGATAAACGGGAAGACGTGGAACCAACGAGAGACTAGCTCTTCGTGTTGGGACAGGCACAGGTCACTCTATTTTCCCATCAGAAAGAAGAATTAACCACAGGCTCAGCCTGCGCCCCGGAACCAGAACAGGGCCTGAAGCCATTCTGCGCTTTTGCGGCCAGCTCCCATAAAAACGAGTTGTAAAATGGAGGTTCAGGGCACTGCAATTCACAAACCTGCAGAGTTATAAATGATAACTCTCGTCCACAAATATATTGAGGGAAGGCAAAGAAGAGGATTTGAAATCAAGGCAGAATTGCAGGAAACAGATTTCAGGAGGTAGATACGAATCGCCTTTAAAGCACATGAAAAGCGGCAAAACGTTGACAATGATGCCCTTGGCCAAAAAGGGCGTATGCGTTTTTTCCTGAATATATTCAGGAAAAAACGCATACGCCCTTTTTGGCCAACCAAGCAACCTGGAAAGGCAAATCAGCGCTACAAAGAAGTCTCGCTTCCCATCGGTCAAAAGGGCCATGCTGAAAAAAGTGTCAAAACCAGAAATGCAGGACAGGCCATGGAGAAATTGGAGCCTTGCTACACTGATGGGCGGGATGTAAATTGCCAAGAGCCACTCTGGAGAAGTGTCCGGTGAGTCCTGAAACATCTGAAAAACACAGCTTAGAGAGCATAGGGCACTTCCACTCATGGGGGTATAAATTGGGAAAATGAAAAATCAGCAAGACACAAGCACCCCAAAGTTTAGGGCTGCTCTGTTGACCAGGACCTCCACTTCATTCCACCTTAAATATCCCAGGAAAGAGAAAAATGGATAAAGAAGTTGTGGTCCTTATGTACAATGGAATATCACTCAGCCAGGAAATCAATGTCGTAAGGTTAGTAGCAGCATGATGAGTGGATTTAGGTACGACGATTCTAAGTGAAATAAGTCACACAGAAAAGGACACTTCTCATAAGGTATCACTGATAGAGGGAATGTAAAAACCGTTACACTTGAACTGAATTACAAAACAGAACAGAGTCACACATGCAGAAAACACACTATGGCTGCTTAACGGGAAAGGTGAGGTGGGGTGATACATAAAACAAGGGTATCAAATTAGCTCAGATACCGTTCCATAAACCCAATATGTAATAGACAAGACCTACTCCTTGCTCAGAGAACTGGACTCAACACGCCCTATTCACCGCACAAGAATATATCTGACTAATAATAATCGTAAAACCTATGTATTGATATCTCTCTGTTAGTGTGTCAAGTGGGTGTAAAGCGGCATAAACACAGCAGTGAAAAGCAGCTAAACCCCATTATAAAAATAAATTACTTTGAAACACCCATGAAACAAAGACAGTGAAAGAGAGAGAAATTCTTACACAATGCGTTCAGGGGCTGTGATGCAACCTGGATTGACCATATCTAGACGCACAGCTGGATGAGACATAAGGGTGGACACTCTTGGGGCTGAGAGGTTTGGTGAGGTTGGGTGAGCAAACGCAGACCCTTTAAAGGAATACTGCGTGGTACCCATCACATGGGTCCCAAATCTCCAGGTTCAAGGGCATCCTCCTACATCAAAAACATACATGAGAAACCCAGAAGATGGTACACCATGTGATGGGGAAAGGTTTCTAAAATGCACCTCATTTCTCATCTCCTTGTGCCCGGGTTCGCCATTCCAGCCTCTTTACTAGCAAGCTCCCTACTTGGAGCATCAGCACCTTTAACCTCCTGTTCCGTACAGGTTGCAATTTGTCCTGAGGATAAACGGGAAGACGTGGAACCAACGAGAGACTAGCTCTTCGTGTTGGGACAGGCACAGGTCACTCTATTTTCCCATCAGAAAGAAGAATTAACCACAGGCTCAGCCTGCGCCCCGGAACCAGAACAGGGCCTGAAGCCATTCTGCGCTTTTGCGGCCAGCTCCCATAAAAACGAGTTGTAAAATGGAGGTTCAGGGCACTGCAATTCACAAACCTGCAGAGTTATAAATGATAACTCTCGTCCACAAATATATTGAGGGAAGGCAAAGAAGAGGATTTGAAATCAAGGCAGAATTGCAGGAAACAGATTTCAGGAGGTAGATACGAATCGCCTTTAAAGCACATGAAAAGCGGCAAAACGTTGACAATGATGCCCTTGGCCAAAAAGGGCGTATGCGTTTTTTCCTGAATATATTCAGGAAAAAACGCATACGCCCTTTTTGGCCAACCAAGCAACCTGGAAAGGCAAATCAGCGCTACAAAGAAGTCTCGCTTCCCATCGGTCAAAAGGGCCATGCTGAAAAAAGTGTCAAAACCAGAAATGCAGGACAGGCCATGGAGAAATGGGAGCCTTGCTACACTGATGGGCGGGATGTAAATTGCCAAGAGCCACTCTGGAGAAGTGTCCGGTGAGTCCTGAAACATCTGAAAAACACAGCTTAGAGAGCATAGGGCACTTCCACTCATGGGGGTATAAATTGGGAAAATTAAAAATCAGCAAGACACAAGCACCCCAAAGTTTAGGGCTGCTCTGTTGACCAGGACCTCCACTTCATTCCACCTTAAATATCCCAGGAAAGAGAAAAATGGATAAAGAAGTTGTGGTCCTTATGTACAATGGAATATCACTCAGCCATGAAATCAATGTCGTAAGGTTAGTAGCAGCATGATGAGTGGATTTAGGTACGACGATTCTAAGTGAAATAAGTCACACAGAAAAGGACACTTCTCATAAGGTATCACTGATAGAGGGAATGTAAAAACCGTTACACTTGAACTGAATTACAAAACAGAACAGAGTCACACATGCAGAAAACACACTATGGCTGCTTAACGGGAAAGGTGAGGTGGGGTGATACATAAAACAAGGGTATCAAATTAGCTCAGATACCGTTCCATAAACCCAATATGTAATAGACAAGACCTACTCCTTGCTCAGAGAACTGGACTCAACACGCCCTATTCACCGCACAAGAATATATCTGACTAATAATAATCGTAAAACCTATGTATTGATATCTCTCTGTTAGTGTGTCAAGTGGGTGTAAAGCGGCATAAACACAGCAGTGAAAAGCAGCTAAACCCCATTATAAAAATAAATTACTTTGAAACACCCATGAAACAAAGACAGTGAAAGAGAGAGAAATTCTTACACAATGCGTTCAGGGGCTGTGATGCAACCTGGATTGACCATATCTAGACGCACAGCTGGATGAGACATAAGGGTGGACACTCTTGGGGCTGAGAGGTTTGGTGAGGTTGGGTGAGCAAACGCAGACCCTTTAAAGGAATACTGCGTGGTACCCATCGCATGGGTCCCAAATCTCCAGGTTCAAGGGCATCTTCCTACATCAAAAACATGCATGAGAAACCCAGAAGATGGTACACCGTGTGATGGGGAAAGGTTTCTAAAACGCACCTCATTTCTCATCTCCTTGTGCCCGGGTTCGCCATTCCAGCCGCTTTACTAGCAAGCTCCCTACGTGGAGCATCAGCACCTTTAACCTCCTGTTCCGTACAGGTTGCAATTGTCCTGAGGATAAACGGGAAGACGTGGAACCAACGAGAGACTAGCTCTTGGTGTTGGGACAGGCACAGGTCACTCTATTTTCCCATCAGAAAGAAGAATTAACCACAGGCTCAGCCTGCGCCCCGGAACCAGAACAGGGCCTGAAGCCATTCTGCGATTTTGCGGCCAGCTCCCATAAAAACGAGTTGTAAAATGGAGGTTCAGGGCACTGCAATTCACAAACCTGCAGAGTTATAAATGATAACTCTCGTCCACAAATATATTGAGGGAAGGCAAAGAAGAGGATTTGAAATCAAGGCAGAATTGCAGGAAACAGATTTCAGGAGGTAGATACGAATCGCCTTTAAAGCACATGAAAAGCGGCAAAACGTTGACAATGATGCCCTTGGCCAAAAAGGGCGTATGCGTTTTTTCCTGAATATATTCAGGAAAAAACGCATACGCCCTTTTTGGCCAACCAAGCAACCTGGAAAGGCAAATCAGCGCTACAAAGAAGTCTCGCTTCCCATCGGTCAAAAGGGCCATGCTGAAAAAAGTGTCAAAACCAGAAATGCAGGACAGGCCATGGAGAAATGGGAGCCTTGCTACACTGATGGGCGGGATGTAAATTGCCAAGAGCCAGTCTGGAGAAGTGTCCGGTGAGTCCTGAAACATCTGAAAAACACAGCTTAGAGAGCATAGGGCACTTCCACTCATGGGGGTATAAATTGGGAAAATTAAAAATCAGCAAGACACAAGCACCCCAAAGTTTAGGGCTGCTCTGTTGACCAGGACCTCCACTTCATTCCACCTTAAATATCCCAGGAAAGAGAAAAATGGATAAAGAAGTTGTGGTCCTTATGTACAATGGAATATCACTCAGCCATGAAATCAATGTCGTAAGGTTAGTAGCAGCATGATGAGTGGATTTAGGTACGACGATTCTAAGTGAAATAAGTCACACAGAAAAGGACACTTCTCATAAGGTATCACTGATAGAGGGAATGTAAAAACCGTTACACTTGAACTGAATTACAAAACAGAACAGAGTCACACATGCAGAAAACACACTATGGCTGCTTAACGGGAAAGGTGAGGTGGGGTGATACATAAAACAAGGGTATCAAATTAGCTCAGATACCGTTCCATAAACCCAATATGTAATAGACAAGACCTACTCCTTGCTCAGAGAACTGGACTCAACACGCCCTATTCACCGCACAAGAATATATCTGACTAATAATAATCGTAAAACCTATGTATTGATATCTCTCTGTTAGTGTGTCAAGTGGGTGTAAAGCGGCATAAACACAGCAGTGAAAAGCAGCTAAACCCCATTATAAAAATAAATTACTTTGAAACACCCATGAAACAAAGACAGTGAAAGAGAGAGAAATTCTTACACAATGCGTTCAGGGGCTGTGATGCAACCTGGATTGACCATATCTAGACGCACAGCTGGATGAGACATAAGGGTGGACACTCTTGGGGCTGAGAGGTTTGGTGAGGTTGGGTGAGCAAACGCAGACCCTTTAAAGGAATACTGCGTGGTACCCATCGCATGGGTCCCAAATCTCCAGGTTCAAGGGCATCTTCCTACATCAAAAACATGCATGAGAAACCCAGAAGATGGTACACCGTGTGATGGGGAAAGGTTTCTAAAACGCACCTCATTTCTCATCTCCTTGTGCCCGGGTTCGCCATTCCAGCCGCTTTACTAGCAAGCTCCCTACGTGGAGCATCAGCACCTTTAACCTCCTGTTCCGTACAGGTTGCAATTGTCCTGAGGATAAACGGGAAGACGTGGAACCAACGAGAGACTAGCTCTTGGTGTTGGGACAGGCACAGGTCACTCTATTTTCCCATCAGAAAGAAGAATTAACCACAGGCTCAGCCTGCCCCCCGGAACCAGAACAGGGCCTGAAGCCATTCTGCGATTTTGCGGCCAGCTCCCATAAAAACGAGTTGTAAAATGGAGGTTCAGGGCACTGCAATTCACAAACCTGCAGAGTTATAAATGATAACTCTCGTCCACAAATATATTGAGGGAAGGCAAAGAAGAGGATTTGAAATCAAGGCAGAATTGCAGGAAACAGATTTCAGGAGGTAGATACGAATCGCCTTTAAAGCACATGAAAAGCGGCAAAACGTTGACAATGATGCCCTTGGCCAAAAAGGGCGTATGCGTTTTTTCCTGAATATATTCAGGAAAAAACGCATACGCCCTTTTTGGCCAACCAAGCAACCTGGAAAGGCAAATCAGCGCTACAAAGAAGTCTCGCTTCCCATCGGTCAAAAGGGCCATGCTGAAAAAAGTGTCAAAACCAGAAATGCAGGACAGGCCATGGAGAAATGGGAGCCTTGCTACACTGATGGGCGGGATGTAAATTGCCAAGAGCCACTCCGGAGAAGTGTCCGGTGAGTCCTGAAACATCTGAAAAACACAGCTTAGAGAGCATAGGGCACTTCCACTCATGGGGGTATAAATTGGGAAAATTAAAAATCAGCAAGACACAAGCACCCCAAAGTTTAGGGCTGCTCTGTTGACCAGGACCTCCACTTCATTCCACCTTAAATATCCCAGGAAAGAGAAAAATGGATAAAGAAGTTGTGGTCCTTATGTACAATGGAATATCACTCAGCCAGGAAATCAATGTCGTAAGGTTAGTAGCAGCATGATGAGTGGATTTAGGTACGACGATTCTAAGTGAAATAAGTCACACAGAAAAGGACACTTCTCATAAGGTATCACTGATAGAGGGAATGTAAAAACCGTTACACTTGAACTGAATTACAAAACAGAACAGAGTCACACATGCAGAAAACACACTATGGCTGCTTAACGGGAAAGGTGAGGTGGGGTGATACATAAAACAAGGGTATCAAATTAGCTCAGATACCGTTCCATAAACCCAATATGTAATAGACAAGACCTACTCCTTGCTCAGAGAACTGGACTCAACACGCCCTATTCACCGCACAAGAATATATCTGACTAATAATAATCGTAAAACCTATGTATTGATATCTCTCTGTTAGTGTGTCAAGTGGGTGTAAAGCGGCATAAACACAGCAGTGAAAAGCAGCTAAACCCCATTATAAAAATAAATTACTTTGAAACACCCATGAAACAAAGACAGTGAAAGAGAGAGAAATTCTTACACAATGCGTTCAGGGGCTGTGATGCAACCTGGATTGACCATATCTAGACGCACAGCTGGATGAGACATAAGGGTGGACACTCTTGGGGCTGAGAGGTTTGGTGAGGTTGGGTGAGCAAACGCAGACCCTTTAAAGGAATACTGCGTGGTACCCATCACATGGGTCCCAAATCTCCAGGTTCAAGGGCATCCTCCTACATCAAAAACATACATGAGAAACCCAGAAGATGGTACACCATGTGATGGGGAAAGGTTTCTAAAATGCACCTCATTTCTCATCTCCTTGTGCCCGGGTTCGCCATTCCAGCCTCTTTACTAGCAAGCTCCCTACTTGGAGCATCAGCACCTTTAACCTCCTGTTCCGTACAGGTTGCAATTTGTCCTGAGGATAAACGGGAAGACGTGGAACCAACGAGAGACTAGCTCTTCGTGTTGGGACAGGCACAGGTCACTCTATTTTCCCATCAGAAAGAAGAATTAACCACAGGCTCAGCCTGCGCCCCGGAACCAGAACAGGGCCTGAAGCCATTCTGCGCTTTTGCGGCCAGCTCCCATAAAAACGAGTTGTAAAATGGAGGTTCAGGGCACTGCAATTCACAAACCTGCAGAGTTATAAATGATAACTCTCGTCCACAAATATATTGAGGGAAGGCAAAGAAGAGGATTTGAAATCAAGGCAGAATTGCAGGAAACAGATTTCAGGAGGTAGATACGAATCGCCTTTAAAGCACATGAAAAGCGGCAAAACGTTGACAATGATGCCCTTGGCCAAAAAGGGCGTATGCGTTTTTTCCTGAATATATTCAGGAAAAAACGCATACGCCCTTTTTGGCCAACCAAGCAACCTGGAAAGGCAAATCAGCGCTACAAAGAAGTCTCGCTTCCCATCGGTCAAAAGGGCCATGCTGAAAAAAGTGTCAAAACCAGAAATGCAGGACAGGCCATGGAGAAATGGGAGCCTTGCTACACTGATGGGCGGGATGTAAATTGCCAAGAGCCACTCTGGAGAAGTGTCCGGTGAGTCCTGAAACATCTGAAAAACACAGCTTAGAGAGCATAGGGCACTTCCACTCATGGGGGTATAAATTGGGAAAATGAAAAATCAGCAAGACACAAGCACCCCAAAGTTTAGGGCTGCTCTGTTGACCAGGACCTCCACTTCATTCCACCTTAAATATCCCAGGAAAGAGAAAAATGGATAAAGAAGTTGTGGTCCTTATGTACAATGGAATATCACTCAGCCAGGAAATCAATGTCGTAAGGTTAGTAGCAGCATGATGAGTGGATTTAGGTACGACGATTCTAAGTGAAATAAGTCACACAGAAAAGGACACTTCTCATAAGGTATCACTGATAGAGGGAATGTAAAAACCGTTACACTTGAACTGAATTACAAAACAGAACAGAGTCACACATGCAGAAAACACACTATGGCTGCTTAACGGGAAAGGTGAGGTGGGGTGATACATAAAACAAGGGTATCAAATTAGCTCAGATACCGTTCCATAAACCCAATATGTAATAGACAAGACCTACTCCTTGCTCAGAGAACTGGACTCAACACGCCCTATTCACCGCACAAGAATATATCTGACTAATAATAATCGTAAAACCTATGTATTGATATCTCTCTGTTAGTGTGTCAAGTGGGTGTAAAGCGGCATAAACACAGCAGTGAAAAGCAGCTAAACCCCATTATAAAAATAAATTACTTTGAAACACCCATGAAACAAAGACAGTGAAAGAGAGAGAAATTCTTACACAATGCGTTCAGGGGCTGTGATGCAACCTGGATTGACCATATCTAGACGCACAGCTGGATGAGACATAAGGGTGGACACTCTTGGGGCTGAGAGGTTTGGTGAGGTTGGGTGAGCAAACGCAGACCCTTTAAAGGAATACTGCGTGGTACCCATCGCATGGGTCCCAAATCTCCAGGTTCAAGGGCATCTTCCTACATCAAAAACATGCATGAGAAACCCAGAAGATGGTACACCGTGTGATGGGGAAAGGTTTCTAAAACGCACCTCATTTCTCATCTCCTTGTGCCCGGGTTCGCCATTCCAGCCGCTTTACTAGCAAGCTCCCTACGTGGAGCATCAGCACCTTTAACCTCCTGTTCCGTACAGGTTGCAATTGTCCTGAGGATAAACGGGAAGACGTGGAACCAACGAGAGACTAGCTCTTGGTGTTGGGACAGGCACAGGTCACTCTATTTTCCCATCAGAAAGAAGAATTAACCACAGGCTCAGCCTGCGCCCCGGAACCAGAACAGGGCCTGAAGCCATTCTGCGATTTTGCGGCCAGCTCCCATAAAAACGAGTTGTAAAATGGAGGTTCAGGGCACTGCAATTCACAAACCTGCAGAGTTATAAATGATAACTCTCGTCCACAAATATATTGAGGGAAGGCAAAGAAGAGGATTTGAAATCAAGGCAGAATTGCAGGAAACAGATTTCAGGAGGTAGATACGAATCGCCTTTAAAGCACATGAAAAGCGGCAAAACGTTGACAATGATGCCCTTGGCCAAAAAGGGCGTATGCGTTTTTTCCTGAATATATTCAGGAAAAAACGCATACGCCCTTTTTGGCCAACCAAGCAACCTGGAAAGGCAAATCAGCGCTACAAAGAAGTCTCGCTTCCCATCGGTCAAAAGGGCCATGCTGAAAAAAGTGTCAAAACCAGAAATGCAGGACAGGCCATGGAGAAATGGGAGCCTTGCTACACTGATGGGCGGGATGTAAATTGCCAAGAGCCACTCTGGAGAAGTGTCCGGTGAGTCCTGAAACATCTGAAAAACACAGCTTAGAGAGCATAGGGCACTTCCACTCATGGGGGTATAAATTGGGAAAATTAAAAATCAGCAAGACACAAGCACCCCAAAGTTTAGGGCTGCTCTGTTGACCAGGACCTCCACTTCATTCCACCTTAAATATCCCAGGAAAGAGAAAAATGGATAAAGAAGTTGTGGTCCTTATGTACAATGGAATATCACTCAGCCATGAAATCAATGTCGTAAGGTTAGTAGCAGCATGATGAGTGGATTTAGGTACGACGATTCTAAGTGAAATAAGTCACACAGAAAAGGACACTTCTCATAAGGTATCACTGATAGAGGGAATGTAAAAACCGTTACACTTGAACTGAATTACAAAACAGAACAGAGTCACACATGCAGAAAACACACTATGGCTGCTTAACGGGAAAGGTGAGGTGGGGTGATACATAAAACAAGGGTATCAAATTAGCTCAGATACCGTTCCATAAACCCAATATGTAATAGACAAGACCTACTCCTTGCTCAGAGAACTGGACTCAACACGCCCTATTCACCGCACAAGAATATATCTGACTAATAATAAACGTAAAACCTATGTATTGATATCTCTCTGTTAGTGTGTCAAGTGGGTGTAAAGCGGCATAAACACAGCAGTGAAAAGCAGCTAAACGCCATTATAAAAATAAATTACTTTGAAACACCCATGAAACAAAGACAGTGAAAGAGAGAGAAATTCTTACACAATGCGTTCAGGGGCTGTGATGCAACCTGGATTGACCATATCTAGACGCACAGCTGGATGAGACATAAGGGTGGACACTCTTGGGGCTGAGAGGTTTGGTGAGGTTGGGTGAGCAAACGCAGACCCTTTAAAGGAATACTGCGTGGTACCCATCACATGGGTCCCAAATCTCCAGGTTCAAGGGCATCCTCCTACATCAAAAACATACATGAGAAACCCAGAAGATGGTACACCGTGTGATGGGGAAAGGTTTCTAAAACGCACCTCATTTCTCATCTCCTTGTGCCCGGGTTCGCCATTCCAGCCGCTTTACTAGCAAGCTCCCTACTTGGAGCATCAGCACCTTTAACCTCCTGTTCCGTACAGGTTGCAATTGTCCTGAGGATAAACGGGAAGACGTGGAACCAACGAGAGACTAGCTCTTGGTGTTGGGACAGGCACAGGTCACTCTATTTTCCCATCAGAAAGAAGAATTAACCACAGGCTCAGCCTGCCCCCCGGAACCAGAACAGGGCCTGAAGCCATTCTGCGATTTTGCGGCCAGCTCCCATAAAAACGAGTTGTAAAATGGAGGTTCAGGGCACTGCAATTCACAAACCTGCAGAGTTATAAATGATAACTCTCGTCCACAAATATATTGAGGGAAGGCAAAGAATAGGATTTGAAATCAAGGCAGAATTGCAGGAAACAGATTTCAGGAGGTAGATACGAATCGCCTTTAAAGCACATGAAAAGCGGCAAAACGTTGACAGTGATGCCCTTGGCCAAAAAGGGCGTATGCGTTTTTTCCTGAATATATTCAGGAAAAAACGCATACGCCCTTTTTGGCCAACCAAGCAACCTGGAAAGGCAAATCAGCTCTACAAAGAAGTCTTGCTTCCCATCGGTCAAAAGGGCCATGCTGAAAAAAGTGTCAAAACCAGAAATGCAGGACAGGCCATGGAGAAATGGGAGCCTTGCTACACTGATGGGCGGGATGTAAATTGCCAAGAGCCACTCTGGAGAAGTGTCCGGTGAGTCCTGAAACATCTGAAAAACACAGCTTAGAGAGCATAGGGCACTTCCACTCATGGGGGTATAAATTGGGAAAATTAAAAATCAGCAAGACACAAGCACCCCAAAGTTTAGGGCTGCTCTGTTGACCAGGACCTCCACTTCATTCCACCTTAAATATCCCAGGAAAGAGAAAAATGGATAAAGAAGTTGTGGTCCTTATGTACAATGGAATATCACTCAGCCAGGAAATCAATGTCGTAAGGTTAGTAGCAGCATGATGAGTGGATTTAGGTACGACGATTCTAAGTGAAATAAGTCACACAGAAAAGGACACTTCTCATAAGGTATCACTGATAGAGGGAATGTAAAAACCGTTACACTTGAACTGAATTACAAAACAGAACAGAGTCACACATGCAGAAAACACACTATGGCTGCTTAACGGGAAAGGTGAGGTGGGGTGATACATAAAACAAGGGTATCAAATTAGCTCAGATACCGTTCCATAAACCCAATATGTAATAGACAAGACCTACTCCTTGCTCAGAGAACTGGACTCAACACGCCCTATTCACCGCACAAGAATATATCTAATAATAATCGTAAAACCTATGTATTGATATCTCTCTGTTAGTGTGTCAAGTGGGTGTAAAGCGGCATAAACACAGCAGTGAAAAGCAGCTAAACCCCATTATAAAAATAAATTACTTTGAAACACCCATGAAACAAAGACAGTGAAAGAGAGAGAAATTCTTACACAATGCGTTCAGGGGCTGTGATGCAACCTGGATTGACCATATCTAGACGCACAGCTGGATGAGACATAAGGGTGGACACTCTTGGGGCTGAGAGGTTTGGTGAGGTTGGGTGAGCAAACGCAGACCCTTTAAAGGAATACTGCGTGGTACCCATCACATGGGTCCCAAATCTCCAGGTTCAAGGGCATCTTCCTACATCAAAAACATACATGAGAAACCCAGAAGATGGTACACCATGTGATGGGGAAAGGTTTCTAAAATGCACCTCATTTCTCATCTCCTTGTGCCCGGGTTCGCCATTCCAGCCTCTTTACTAGCAAGCTCCCTACTTGGAGCATCAGCACCTTTAACCTCCGGTTCCGTACAGGTTGCAATTTGTCCTGAGGATAAACGGGAAGACGTGGAACCAACGAGAGACTAGCTCTTCGTGTTGGGACAGGCACAGGTCACTCTATTTTCCCATCAGAAAGAAGAATTAACCACAGGCTCAGCCTGCGCCCCGGAACCAGAACAGGGCCTGAAGCCATTCTGCGATTTTGCGGCCAGCTCCCATAAAAACGAGTTGTAAAATGGAGGTTCAGGGCACTGCAATTCACAAACCTGCAGAGTTATAAATGATAACTCTCGTCCACAAATATATTGAGGGGAGGCAAAGAAGAGGATTTGAAATCAAGGCAGAATTGCAGGAAACAGATTTCAGGAGGTAGATACGAATCGCCTTTAAAGCACATGAAAAGTGGCAAAACGTTGACAATGATGCCCTTGGCCAAAAAGGGCGTATGCGTTTTTTCCTGAATATATTCAGGAAAAAACGCATACGCCCTTTTTGGCCAACCAAGCAACCTGGAAAGGCAAATCAGTGCTACAAAGAAGTCTCGCTTCCCATCGGTCAAAAGGGCCATGATGAAAAAAGTGTCAAAACCAGAAATGCAGGATAGGCCATGGAGAAATGGGAGCCTTGCTACACTGATGGGCGGGATGTAAATTGCCAAGAGCCACTCTGGAGAAGTGTCCGGTGAGTCCTGAAACATCTGAAAAACACAGCTTAGAGAGCATAGGGCACTTCCACTCATGGGGGTATAAATTGGGAAAATTAAAAATCAGCAAGACACAAGCACCCCAAAGTTTAGGGCTGCTCTGTTGACCAGGACCTCCACTTCATTCCACCTTAAATATCCCAGGAAAGAGAAAAATGGATAAAGAAGTTGTGGTCCTTATGTACAATGGAATATCACTCAGCCAGGAAATCAATGTCGTAAGGTTAGTAGCAGCATGATGAGTGGATTTAGGTACGACGATTCTAAGTGAAATAAGTCACACAGAAAAGGACACTTCTCATAAGGTATCACTGATAGAGGGAATGTAAAAACCGTTACACTTGAACTGAATTACAAAACAGAACAGAGTCACACATGCAGAAAACACACTATGGCTGCTTAACGGGAAAGGTGAGGTGGGGTGATACATAAAACAAGGGTATCAAATTAGCTCAGATACCGTTCCATAAACCCAATATGTAATAGACAAGACCTACTCCTTGCTCAGAGAACTGGACTCAACACGCCCTATTCACCGCACAAGAATATATCTGACTAATAATAATCGTAAAACCTATGTATTGATATCTCTCTGTTAGTGTGTCAAGTGGGTGTAAAGCGGCATAAACACAGCAGTGAAAAGCAGCTAAACCCCATTATAAAAATAAATTACTTTGAAACACCCATGAAACAAAGACAGTGAAAGAGAGAGAAATTCTTACACAATGCGTTCAGGGGCTGTGATGCAACCTGGATTGACCATATCTAGACGCACAGCTGGATGAGACATAAGGGTGGACACTCTTGGGGCTGAGAGGTTTGGTGAGGTTGGGTGAGCAAACGCAGACCCTTTAAAGGAATACTGCGTGGTACCCATCGCATGGGTCCCAAATCTCCAGGTTCAAGGGCATCTTCCTACATCAAAAACATGCATGAGAAACCCAGAAGATGGTACACCGTGTGATGGGGAAAGGTTTCTAAAACGCACCTCATTTCTCATCTCCTTGTGCCCGGGTTCGCCATTCCAGCCGCTTTACTAGCAAGCTCCCTACGTGGAGCATCAGCACCTTTAACCTCCTGTTCCGTACAGGTTGCAATTGTCCTGAGGATAAACGGGAAGACGTGGAACCAACGAGAGACTAGCTCTTGGTGTTGGGACAGGCACAGGTCACTCTATTTTCCCATCAGAAAGAAGAATTAACCACAGGCTCAGCCTGCGCCCCGGAACCAGAACAGGGCCTGAAGCCATTCTGCGATTTTGCGGCCAGCTCCCATAAAAACGAGTTGTAAAATGGAGGTTCAGGGCACTGCAATTCACAAACCTGCAGAGTTATAAATGATAACTCTCGTCCACAAATATATTGAGGGAAGGCAAAGAAGAGGATTTGAAATCAAGGCAGAATTGCAGGAAACAGATTTCAGGAGGTAGATACGAATCGCCTTTAAAGCACATGAAAAGCGGCAAAACGTTGACAATGATGCCCTTGGCCAAAAAGGGCGTATGCGTTTTTTCCTGAATATATTCAGGAAAAAACGCATACGCCCTTTTTGGCCAACCAAGCAACCTGGAAAGGCAAATCAGCGCTACAAAGAAGTCTCGCTTCCCATCGGTCAAAAGGGCCATGCTGAAAAAAGTGTCAAAACCAGAAATGCAGGACAGGCCATGGAGAAATGGGAGCCTTGCTACACTGATGGGCGGGATGTAAATTGCCAAGAGCCACTCTGGAGAAGTGTCCGGTGAGTCCTGAAACATCTGAAAAACACAGCTTAGAGAGCATAGGGCACTTCCACTCATGGGGGTATAAATTGGGAAAATTAAAAATCAGCAAGACACAAGCACCCCAAAGTTTAGGGCTGCTCTGTTGACCAGGACCTCCACTTCATTCCACCTTAAATATCCCAGGAAAGAGAAAAATGGATAAAGAAGTTGTGGTCCTTATGTACAATGGAATATCACTCAGCCAGGAAATCAATGTCGTAAGGTTAGTAGCAGCATGATGAGTGGATTTAGGTACGACGATTCTAAGTGAAATAAGTCACAC
Organism: Balaenoptera borealis; assembly: GCF_965194805.1. Classification (NCBI taxonomy): domain Eukaryota; kingdom Metazoa; phylum Chordata; class Mammalia; order Artiodactyla; family Balaenopteridae; genus Balaenoptera; species Balaenoptera borealis. The sequence goes on from NW_028123291.1 coordinate 65,377, forward strand.
AGAAAAGGACACTTCTCATAAGGTATCACTGATAGAGGGAATGTAAAAACCGTTACACTTGAACTGAATTACAAAACAGAACAGAGTCACACATGCAGAAAACACACTATGGCTGCTTAACGGGAAAGGTGAGGTGGGGTGATACATAAAACAAGGGTATCAAATTAGCTCAGATACCGTTCCATAAACCCAATATGTAATAGACAAGACCTACTCCTTGCTCAGAGAACTGGACTCAACACGCCCTATTCACCGCACAAGAATATATCTGACTAATAATAATCGTAAAACCTATGTATTGATATCTCTCTGTTAGTGTGTCAAGTGGGTGTAAAGCGGCATAAACACAGCAGTGAAAAGCAGCTAAACGCCATTATAAAAATAAATTACTTTGAAACACCCATGAAACAAAGACAGTGAAAGAGAGAGAAATTCTTACACAATGCGTTCAGGGGCTGTGATGCAACCTGGATTGACCATATCTAGACGCACAGCTGGATGAGACATAAGGGTGGACACTCTTGGGGCTGAGAGGTTTGGTGAGGTTGGGTGAGCAAACGCAGACCCTTTAAAGGAATACTGCGTGGTACCCATCACATGGGTCCCAAATCTCCAGGTTCAAGGGCATCCTCCTACATCAAAAACATACATGAGAAACCCAGAAGATGGTACACCGTGTGATGGGGAAAGGTTTCTAAAACGCACCTCATTTCTCATCTCCTTGTGCCCGGGTTCGCCATTCCAGCCGCTTTACTAGCAAGCTCCCTACTTGGAGCATCAGCACCTTTAACCTCCTGTTCCGTACAGGTTGCAATTGTCCTGAGGATAAACGGGAAGACGTGGAACCAACGAGAGACTAGCTCTTGGTGTTGGGACAGGCACAGGTCACTCTATTTTCCCATCAGAAAGAAGAATTAACCACAGGCTCAGCCTGCCCCCCGGAACCAGAACAGGGCCTGAAGCCATTCTGCGATTTTGCGGCCAGCTCCCATAAAAACGAGTTGTAAAATGGAGGTTCAGGGCACTGCAATTCACAAACCTGCAGAGTTATAAATGATAACTCTCGTCCACAAATATATTGAGGGAAGGCAAAGAATAGGATTTGAAATCAAGGCAGAATTGCAGGAAACAGATTTCAGGAGGTAGATACGAATCGCCTTTAAAGCACATGAAAAGCGGCAAAACGTTGACAGTGATGCCCTTGGCCAAAAAGGGCGTATGCGTTTTTTCCTGAATATATTCAGGAAAAAACGCATACGCCCTTTTTGGCCAACCAAGCAACCTGGAAAGGCAAATCAGCTCTACAAAGAAGTCTTGCTTCCCATCGGTCAAAAGGGCCATGCTGAAAAAAGTGTCAAAACCAGAAATGCAGGACAGGCCATGGAGAAATGGGAGCCTTGCTACACTGATGGGCGGGATGTAAATTGCCAAGAGCCACTCTGGAGAAGTGTCCGGTGAGTCCTGAAACATCTGAAAAACACAGCTTAGAGAGCATAGGGCACTTCCACTCATGGGGGTATAAATTGGGAAAATTAAAAATCAGCAAGACACAAGCACCCCAAAGTTTAGGGCTGCTCTGTTGACCAGGACCTCCACTTCATTCCACCTTAAATATCCCAGGAAAGAGAAAAATGGATAAAGAAGTTGTGGTCCTTATGTACAATGGAATATCACTCAGCCAGGAAATCAATGTCGTAAGGTTAGTAGCAGCATGATGAGTGGATTTAGGTACGACGATTCTAAGTGAAATAAGTCACACAGAAAAGGACACTTCTCATAAGGTATCACTGATAGAGGGAATGTAAAAACCGTTACACTTGAACTGAATTACAAAACAGAACAGAGTCACACATGCAGAAAACACACTATGGCTGCTTAACGGGAAAGGTGAGGTGGGGTGATACATAAAACAAGGGTATCAAATTAGCTCAGATACCGTTCCATAAACCCAATATGTAATAGACAAGACATACTCCTTGCTCAGAGAACTGGACTCAACACGCCCTATTCACCGCACAAGAATATATCTAATAATAATCGTAAAACCTATGTATTGATATCTCTCTGTTAGTGTGTCAAGTGGGTGTAAAGCGGCATAAACACAGCAGTGAAAAGCAGCTAAACCCCATTATAAAAATAAATTACTTTGAAACACCCATGAAACAAAGACAGTGAAAGAGAGAGAAATTCTTACACAATGCGTTCAGGGGCTGTGATGCAACCTGGATTGACCATATCTAGACGCACAGCTGGATGAGACATAAGGGTGGACACTCTTGGGGCTGAGAGGTTTGGTGAGGTTGGGTGAGCAAACGCAGACCCTTTAAAGGAATACTGCGTGGTACCCATCACATGGGTCCCAAATCTCCAGGTTCAAGGGCATCTTCCTACATCAAAAACATACATGAGAAACCCAGAAGATGGTACACCATGTGATGGGGAAAGGTTTCTAAAATGCACCTCATTTCTCATCTCCTTGTGCCCGGGTTCGCCATTCCAGCCTCTTTACTAGCAAGCTCCCTACTTGGAGCATCAGCACCTTTAACCTCCGGTTCCGTACAGGTTGCAATTTGTCCTGAGGATAAACGGGAAGACGTGGAACCAACGAGAGACTAGCTCTTCGTGTTGGGACAGGCACAGGTCACTCTATTTTCCCATCAGAAAGAAGAATTAACCACAGGCTCAGCCTGCGCCCCGGAACCAGAACAGGGCCTGAAGCCATTCTGCGATTTTGCGGCCAGCTCCCATAAAAACGAGTTGTAAAATGGAGGTTCAGGGCACTGCAATTCACAAACCTGCAGAGTTATAAATGATAACTCTCGTCCACAAATATATTGAGGGAAGGCAAAGAAGAGGATTTGAAATCAAGGCAGAATTGCAGGAAACAGATTTCAGGAGGTAGATACGAATCGCCTTTAAAGCACATGAAAAGCGGCAAAACGTTGACAATGATGCCCTTGGCCAAAAAGGGCGTATGCGTTTTTTCCTGAATATATTCAGGAAAAAACGCATACGCCCTTTTTGGCCAACCAAGCAACCTGGAAAGGCAAATCAGCGCTACAAAGAAGTCTCGCTTCCCATCGGTCAAAAGGGCCATGCTGAAAAAAGTGTCAAAACCAGAAATGCAGGACAGGCCATGGAGAAATGGGAGCCTTGCTACACTGATGGGCGGGATGTAAATTGCCAAGAGCCACTCTGGAGAAGTGTCCGGTGAGTCCTGAAACATCTGAAAAACACAGCTTAGAGAGCATAGGGCACTTCCACTCATGGGGGTATAAATTGGGAAAATTAAAAATCAGCAAGACACAAGCACCCCAAAGTTTAGGGCTGCTCTGTTGACCAGGACCTCCACTTCATTCCACCTTAAATATCCCAGGAAAGAGAAAAATGGATAAAGAAGTTGTGGTCCTTATGTACAATGGAATATCACTCAGCCATGAAATCAATGTCGTAAGGTTAGTAGCAGCATGATGAGTGGATTTAGGTACGACGATTCTAAGTGAAATAAGTCACACAGAAAAGGACACTTCTCATAAGGTATCACTGATAGAGGGAATGTAAAAACCGTTACACTTGAACTGAATTACAAAACAGAACAGAGTCACACATGCAGAAAACACACTATGGCTGCTTAACGGGAAAGGTGAGGTGGGGTGATACATAAAACAAGGGTATCAAATTAGCTCAGATACCGTTCCATAAACCCAATATGTAATAGACAAGACCTACTCCTTGCTCAGAGAACTGGACTCAACACGCCCTATTCACCGCACAAGAATATATCTGACTAATAATAATCGTAAAACCTATGTATTGATATCTCTCTGTTAGTGTGTCAAGTGGGTGTAAAGCGGCATAAACACAGCAGTGAAAAGCAGCTAAACCCCATTATAAAAATAAATTACTTTGAAACACCCATGAAACAAAGACAGTGAAAGAGAGAGAAATTCTTACACAATGCGTTCAGGGGCTGTGATGCAACCTGGATTGACCATATCTAGACGCACAGCTGGATGAGACATAAGGGTGGACACTCTTGGGGCTGAGAGGTTTGGTGAGGTTGGGTGAGCAAACGCAGACCCTTTAAAGGAATACTGTGTGGTACCCATCGCATGGGTCCCAAATCTCCAGGTTCAAGGGCATCTTCCTACATCAAAAACATGCATGAGAAACCCAGAAGATGGTACACCGTGTGATGGGGAAAGGTTTCTAAAATGCACCTCATTTCTCATCTCCTTGTGCCCGGGTTCGCCATTCCAGCCTCTTTACTAGCAAGCTCCCTACTTGGAGCATCAGCACCTTTAACCTCCGGTTTCGTACAGGTTGCAATTTGTCCTGAGGATAAACGGGAAGACGTGGAACCAACGAGAGACTAGCTCTTCGTGTTGGGACAGGCACAGGTCACTCTATTTTCCCATCAGAAAGAAGAATTAACCACAGGCTCAGCCTGCGCCCCGGAACCAGAACAGGGCCTGAAGCCATTCTGCGATTTTGCGGCCAGCTCCCATAAAAACGAGTTGTAAAATGGAGGTTCAGGGCACTGCAATTCACAAACCTGCAGAGTTATAAATGATAACTCTCGTCCACAAATATATTGAGGGGAGGCAAAGAAGAGGATTTGAAATCAAGGCAGAATTGCAGGAAACAGATTTCAGGAGGTAGATACGAATCGCCTTTAAAGCACATGAAAAGTGGCAAAACGTTGACAATGATGCCCTTGGCCAAAAAGGGCGTATGCGTTTTTTCCTGAATATATTCAGGAAAAAACGCATACGCCCTTTTTGGCCAACCAAGCAACCTGGAAAGGCAAATCAGTGCTACAAAGAAGTCTCGCTTCCCATCGGTCAAAAGGGCCATGATGAAAAAAGTGTCAAAACCAGAAATGCAGGATAGGCCATGGAGAAATGGGAGCCTTGCTACACTGATGGGCGGGATGTAAATTGCCAAGAGCCACTCTGGAGAAGTGTCCGGTGAGTCCTGAAACATCTGAAAAACACAGCTTAGAGAGCATAGGGCACTTCCACTCATGGGGGTATAAATTGGGAAAATTAAAAATCAGCAAGACACAAGCACCCCAAAGTTTAGGGCTGCTCTGTTGACCAGGACCTCCACTTCATTCCACCTTAAATATCCCAGGAAAGAGAAAAATGGATAAAGAAGTTGTGGTCCTTATGTACAATGGAATATCACTCAGCCAGGAAATCAATGTCGTAAGGTTAGTAGCAGCATGATGAGTGGATTTAGGTACGACGATTCTAAGTGAAATAAGTCACACAGAAAAGGACACTTCTCATAAGGTATCACTGATAGAGGGAATGTAAAAACCGTTACACTTGAACTGAATTACAAAACAGAACAGAGTCACACATGCAGAAAACACACTATGGCTGCTTAACGGGAAAGGTGAGGTGGGGTGATACATAAAACAAGGGTATCAAATTAGCTCAGATACCGTTCCATAAACCCAATATGTAATAGACAAGACCTACTCCTTGCTCAGAGAACTGGACTCAACACGCCCTATTCACCGCACAAGAATATATCTGACTAATAATAATCGTAAAACCTATGTATTGATATCTCTCTGTTAGTGTGTCAAGTGGGTGTAAAGCGGCATAAACACAGCAGTGAAAAGCAGCTAAACCCCATTATAAAAATAAATTACTTTGAAACACCCATGAAACAAAGACAGTGAAAGAGAGAGAAATTCTTACACAATGCGTTCAGGGGCTGTGATGCAACCTGGATTGACCATATCTAGACGCACAGCTGGATGAGACATAAGGGTGGACACTCTTGGGGCTGAGAGGTTTGGTGAGGTTGGGTGAGCAAACGCAGACCCTTTAAAGGAATACTGCGTGGTACCCATCGCATGGGTCCCAAATCTCCAGGTTCAAGGGCATCTTCCTACATCAAAAACATGCATGAGAAACCCAGAAGATGGTACACCGTGTGATGGGGAAAGGTTTCTAAAACGCACCTCATTTCTCATCTCCTTGTGCCCGGGTTCGCCATTCCAGCCGCTTTACTAGCAAGCTCCCTACGTGGAGCATCAGCACCTTTAACCTCCTGTTCCGTACAGGTTGCAATTGTCCTGAGGATAAACGGGAAGACGTGGAACCAACGAGAGACTAGCTCTTGGTGTTGGGACAGGCACAGGTCACTCTATTTTCCCATCAGAAAGAAGAATTAACCACAGGCTCAGCCTGCGCCCCGGAACCAGAACAGGGCCTGAAGCCATTCTGCGATTTTGCGGCCAGCTCCCATAAAAACGAGTTGTAAAATGGAGGTTCAGGGCACTGCAATTCACAAACCTGCAGAGTTATAAATGATAACTCTCGTCCACAAATATATTGAGGGAAGGCAAAGAAGAGGATTTGAAATCAAGGCAGAATTGCAGGAAACAGATTTCAGGAGGTAGATACGAATCGCCTTTAAAGCACATGAAAAGCGGCAAAACGTTGACAATGATGCCCTTGGCCAAAAAGGGCGTATGCGTTTTTTCCTGAATATATTCAGGAAAAAACGCATACGCCCTTTTTGGCCAACCAAGCAACCTGGAAAGGCAAATCAGCGCTACAAAGAAGTCTCGCTTCCCATCGGTCAAAAGGGCCATGCTGAAAAAAGTGTCAAAACCAGAAATGCAGGACAGGCCATGGAGAAATGGGAGCCTTGCTACACTGATGGGCGGGATGTAAATTGCCAAGAGCCACTCTGGAGAAGTGTCCGGTGAGTCCTGAAACATCTGAAAAACACAGCTTAGAGAGCATAGGGCACTTCCACTCATGGGGGTATAAATTGGGAAAATTAAAAATCAGCAAGACACAAGCACCCCAAAGTTTAGGGCTGCTCTGTTGACCAGGACCTCCACTTCATTCCACCTTAAATATCCCAGGAAAGAGAAAAATGGATAAAGAAGTTGTGGTCCTTATGTACAATGGAATATCACTCAGCCAGGAAATCAATGTCGTAAGGTTAGTAGCAGCATGATGAGTGGATTTAGGTACGACGATTCTAAGTGAAATAAGTCACACAGAAAAGGACACTTCTCATAAGGTATCACTGATAGAGGGAATGTAAAAACCGTTACACTTGAACTGAATTACAAAACAGAACAGAGTCACACATGCAGAAAACACACTATGGCTGCTTAACGGGAAAGGTGAGGTGGGGTGATACATAAAACAAGGGTATCAAATTAGCTCAGATACCGTTCCATAAACCCAATATGTAATAGACAAGACCTACTCCTTGCTCAGAGAACTGGACTCAACACGCCCTATTCACCGCACAAGAATATATCTGACTAATAATAATCGTAAAACCTATGTATTGATATCTCTCTGTTAGTGTGTCAAGTGGGTGTAAAGCGGCATAAACACAGCAGTGAAAAGCAGCTAAACGCCATTATAAAAATAAATTACTTTGAAACACCCATGAAACAAAGACAGTGAAAGAGAGAGAAATTCTTACACAATGCGTTCAGGGGCTGTGATGCAACCTGGATTGACCATATCTAGACGCACAGCTGGATGAGACATAAGGGTGGACACTCTTGGGGCTGAGAGGTTTGGTGAGGTTGGGTGAGCAAACGCAGACCCTTTAAAGGAATACTGCGTGGTACCCATCACATGGGTCCCAAATCTCCAGGTTCAAGGGCATCCTCCTACATCAAAAACATACATGAGAAACCCAGAAGATGGTACACCGTGTGATGGGGAAAGGTTTCTAAAACGCACCTCATTTCTCATCTCCTTGTGCCCGGGTTCGCCATTCCAGCCGCTTTACTAGCAAGCTCCCTACTTGGAGCATCAGCACCTTTAACCTCCTGTTCCGTACAGGTTGCAATTGTCCTGAGGATAAACGGGAAGACGTGGAACCAACGAGAGACTAGCTCTTGGTGTTGGGACAGGCACAGGTCACTCTATTTTCCCATCAGAAAGAAGAATTAACCACAGGCTCAGCCTGCCCCCCGGAACCAGAACAGGGCCTGAAGCCATTCTGCGATTTTGCGGCCAGCTCCCATAAAAACGAGTTGTAAAATGGAGGTTCAGGGCACTGCAATTCACAAACCTGCAGAGTTATAAATGATAACTCTCGTCCACAAATATATTGAGGGAAGGCAAAGAATAGGATTTGAAATCAAGGCAGAATTGCAGGAAACAGATTTCAGGAGGTAGATACGAATCGCCTTTAAAGCACATGAAAAGCGGCAAAACGTTGACAGTGATGCCCTTGGCCAAAAAGGGCGTATGCGTTTTTTCCTGAATATATTCAGGAAAAAACGCATACGCCCTTTTTGGCCAACCAAGCAACCTGGAAAGGCAAATCAGCTCTACAAAGAAGTCTTGCTTCCCATCGGTCAAAAGGGCCATGCTGAAAAAAGTGTCAAAACCAGAAATGCAGGACAGGCCATGGAGAAATGGGAGCCTTGCTACACTGATGGGCGGGATGTAAATTGCCAAGAGCCACTCTGGAGAAGTGTCCGGTGAGTCCTGAAACATCTGAAAAACACAGCTTAGAGAGCATAGGGCACTTCCACTCATGGGGGTATAAATTGGGAAAATGAAAAATCAGCAAGACACAAGCACCCCAAAGTTTAGGGCTGCTCTGTTGACCAGGACCTCCACTTCATTCCACCTTAAATATCCCAGGAAAGAGAAAAATGGATAAAGAAGTTGTGGTCCTTATGTACAATGGAATATCACTCAGCCAGGAAATCAATGTCGTAAGGTTAGTAGCAGCATGATGAGTGGATTTAGGTACGACGATTCTAAGTGAAATAAGTCACACAGAAAAGGACACTTCTCATAAGGTATCACTGATAGAGGGAATGTAAAAACCGTTACACTTGAACTGAATTACAAAACAGAACAGAGTCACACATGCAGAAAACACACTATGGCTGCTTAACGGGAAAGGTGAGGTGGGGTGATACATAAAACAAGGGTATCAAATTAGCTCAGATACCGTTCCATAAACCCAATATGTAATAGACAAGACCTACTCCTTGCTCAGAGAACTGGACTCAACACGCCCTATTCACCGCACAAGAATATATCTAATAATAATCGTAAAACCTATGTATTGATATCTCTCTGTTAGTGTGTCAAGTGGGTGTAAAGCGGCATAAACACAGCAGTGAAAAGCAGCTAAACCCCATTATAAAAATAAATTACTTTGAAACACCCATGAAACAAAGACAGTGAAAGAGAGAGAAATTCTTACACAATGCGTTCAGGGGCTGTGATGCAACCTGGATTGACCATATCTAGACGCACAGCTGGATGAGACATAAGGGTGGACACTCTTGGGGCTGAGAGGTTTGGTGAGGTTGGGTGAGCAAACGCAGACCCTTTAAAGGAATACTGCGTGGTACCCATCACATGGGTCCCAAATCTCCAGGTTCAAGGGCATCTTCCTACATCAAAAACATACATGAGAAACCCAGAAGATGGTACACCATGTGATGGGGAAAGGTTTCTAAAATGCACCTCATTTCTCATCTCCTTGTGCCCGGGTTCGCCATTCCAGCCTCTTTACTAGCAAGCTCCCTACTTGGAGCATCAGCACCTTTAACCTCCGGTTCCGTACAGGTTGCAATTTGTCCTGAGGATAAACGGGAAGACGTGGAACCAACGAGAGACTAGCTCTTCGTGTTGGGACAGGCACAGGTCACTCTATTTTCCCATCAGAAAGAAGAATTAACCACAGGCTCAGCCTGCGCCCCGGAACCAGAACAGGGCCTGAAGCCATTCTGCGATTTTGCGGCCAGCTCCCATAAAAACGAGTTGTAAAATGGAGGTTCAGGGCACTGCAATTCACAAACCTGCAGAGTTATAAATGATAACTCTCGTCCACAAATATATTGAGGGAAGGCAAAGAAGAGGATTTGAAATCAAGGCAGAATTGCAGGAAACAGATTTCAGGAGGTAGATACGAATCGCCTTTAAAGCACATGAAAAGCGGCAAAACGTTGACAATGATGCCCTTGGCCAAAAAGGGCGTATGCGTTTTTTCCTGAATATATTCAGGAAAAAACGCATACGCCCTTTTTGGCCAACCAAGCAACCTGGAAAGGCAAATCAGCGCTACAAAGAAGTCTCGCTTCCCATCGGTCAAAAGGGCCATGCTGAAAAAAGTGTCAAAACCAGAAATGCAGGACAGGCCATGGAGAAATGGGAGCCTTGCTACACTGATGGGCGGGATGTAAATTGCCAAGAGCCACTCTGGAGAAGTGTCCGGTGAGTCCTGAAACATCTGAAAAACACAGCTTAGAGAGCATAGGGCACTTCCACTCATGGGGGTATAAATTGGGAAAATTAAAAATCAGCAAGACACAAGCACCCCAAAGTTTAGGGCTGCTCTGTTGACCAGGACCTCCACTTCATTCCACCTTAAATATCCCAGGAAAGAGAAAAATGGATAAAGAAGTTGTGGTCCTTATGTACAATGGAATATCACTCAGCCATGAAATCAATGTCGTAAGGTTAGTAGCAGCATGATGAGTGGATTTAGGTACGACGATTCTAAGTGAAATAAGTCACACAGAAAAGGACACTTCTCATAAGGTATCACTGATAGAGGGAATGTAAAAACCGTTACACTTGAACTGAATTACAAAACAGAACAGAGTCACACATGCAGAAAACACACTATGGCTGCTTAACGGGAAAGGTGAGGTGGGGTGATACATAAAACAAGGGTATCAAATTAGCTCAGATACCGTTCCATAAACCCAATATGTAATAGACAAGACCTACTCCTTGCTCAGAGAACTGGACTCAACACGCCCTATTCACCGCACAAGAATATATCTGACTAATAATAATCGTAAAACCTATGTATTGATATCTCTCTGTTAGTGTGTCAAGTGGGTGTAAAGCGGCATAAACACAGCAGTGAAAAGCAGCTAAACCCCATTATAAAAATAAATTACTTTGAAACACCCATGAAACAAAGACAGTGAAAGAGAGAGAAATTCTTACACAATGCGTTCAGGGGCTGTGATGCAACCTGGATTGACCATATCTAGATGCACAGCTGGATGAGACATAAGGGTGGACACTCTTGGGGCTGAGAGGTTTGGTGAGGTTGGGTGAGCAAACGCAGACCCTTTAAAGGAATACTGTGTGGTACCCATCGCATGGGTCCCAAATCTCCAGGTTCAAGGGCATCTTCCTACATCAAAAACATGCATGAGAAACCCAGAAGATGGTACACCGTGTGATGGGGAAAGGTTTCTAAAATGCACCTCATTTCTCATCTCCTTGTGCCCGGGTTCGCCATTCTAGCCGCTTTACTAGCAAGCTCCCAACTTGGAGCATCAGCACCTTTAACCTCCTGTTCCGTACAGGTTGCAATTTGTCCTGAGGATAAACGGGAAGACGTGGAACCAACATGAGACTAGCTCTTGGTGTTGGGACAGGCACAGGTCACTCTATTTTCCCATCAGAAAGAAGAATTAACCACAGGCTCAGCCTGCCCCCCGGAACCAGAACAGGGCCTGAAGCCATTCTGCGATTTTGCGGCCAGCTCCCATAAAAACGAGTTGTAAAATGGAGGTTCAGGGCACTGCAATTCACAAACCTGCAGAGTTATAAATGATAACTCTCGTCCACAAATATATTGAGGGGAGGCAAAGAAGAGGATTTGAAATCAAGGCAGAATTGCAGGAAACAGATTTCAGGAGGTAGATACGAATCGCCTTTAAAGCACATGAAAAGTGGCAAAACGTTGACAATGATGCCCTTGGCCAAAAAGGGCGTATGCGTTTTTTCCTGAATATATTCAGGAAAAAACGCATACGCCCTTTTTGGCCAACCAAGCAACCTGGAAAGGCAAATCAGTGCTACAAAGAAGTCTCGCTTCCCATCGGTCAAAAGGGCCATGATGAAAAAAGTGTCAAAACCAGAAATGCAGGATAGGCCATGGAGAAATGGGAGCCTTGCTACACTGATGGGCGGGATGTAAATTGCCAAGAGCCACTCTGGAGAAGTGTCCGGTGAGTCCTGAAACATCTGAAAAACACAGCTTAGAGAGCATAGGGCACTTCCACTCATGGGGGTATAAATTGGGAAAATTAAAAATCAGCAAGACACAAGCACCCCAAAGTTTAGGGCTGCTCTGTTGACCAGGACCTCCACTTCATTCCACCTTAAATATCCCAGGAAAGAGAAAAATGGATAAAGAAGTTGTGGTCCTTATGTACAATGGAATATCACTCAGCCAGGAAATCAATGTCGTAAGGTTAGTAGCAGCATGATGAGTGGATTTAGGTACGACGATTCTAAGTGAAATAAGTCACACAGAAAAGGACACTTCTCATAAGGTATCACTGATAGAGGGAATGTAAAAACCGTTACACTTGAACTGAATTACAAAACAGAACAGAGTCACACATGCAGAAAACACACTATGGCTGCTTAACGGGAAAGGTGAGGTGGGGTGATACATAAAACAAGGGTATCAAATTAGCTCAGATACCGTTCCATAAACCCAATATGTAATAGACAAGACCTACTCCTTGCTCAGAGAACTGGACTCAACACGCCCTATTCACCGCACAAGAATATATCTGACTAATAATAATCGTAAAACCTATGTATTGATATCTCTCTGTTAGTGTGTCAAGTGGGTGTAAAGCGGCATAAACACAGCAGTGAAAAGCAGCTAAACCCCATTATAAAAATAAATTACTTTGAAACACCCATGAAACAAAGACAGTGAAAGAGAGAGAAATTCTTACACAATGCGTTCAGGGGCTGTGATGCAACCTGGATTGACCATATCTAGACGCACAGCTGGATGAGACATAAGGGTGGACACTCTTGGGGCTGAGAGGTTTGGTGAGGTTGGGTGAGCAAACGCAGACCCTTTAAAGGAATACTGCGTGGTACCCATCGCATGGGTCCCAAATCTCCAGGTTCAAGGGCATCTTCCTACATCAAAAACATGCATGAGAAACCCAGAAGATGGTACACCGTGTGATGGGGAAAGGTTTCTAAAACGCACCTCATTTCTCATCTCCTTGTGCCCGGGTTCGCCATTCCAGCCGTTTTACTAGCAAGCTCCCTACATGGAGCATCAGCACCTTTAACCTCCTGTTCCATACAGGTTGCAATTGTCCTGAGGATAAACGGGAAGACGTGGAACCAACGAGAGACTAGCTCTTGGTGTTGGGACAGGCACAGGTCACTCTATTTTCCCATCAGAAAGAAGAATTAACCACAGGCTCAGCCTGCCCCCCGGAACCAGAACAGGGCCTGAAGCCATTCTGCGATTTTGCGGCCAGCTCCCATAAAAACGAGTTGTAAAATGGAGGTTCAGGGCACTGCAATTCACAAACCTGCAGAGTTATAAATGATAACTCTCGTCCACAAATATATTGAGGGAAGGCAAAGAAGAGGATTTGAAATCAAGGCAGAATTGCAGGAAACAGATTTCAGGAGGTAGATACGAATCGCCTTTAAAGCACATGAAAAGCGGCAAAACGTTGACAGTGATGCCCTTGGCCAAAAAGGGCGTATGCGTTTTTTCCTGAATATATTCAGGAAAAAACGCATACGCCCTTTTTGGCCAACCAAGCAACCTGGAAAGGCAAATCAGCTCTACAAAGAAGTCTTGCTTCCCATCGGTCAAATGGGCCATGCTGAAAAAAGTGTCAAAACCAGAAATGCAGGACAGGCCATGGAGAAATGGGAGCCTTGCTACACTGATGGGCGGGATGTAAATTGCCAAGAGCCACTCTGGAGAAGTGTCCGGTGAGTCCTGAAACATCTGAAAAACACAGCTTAGAGAGCATAGGGCACTTCCACTCATGGGGGTATAAATTGGGAAAATTAAAAATCAGCAAGACACAAGCACCCCAAAGTTTAGGGCTGCTCTGTTGACCAGGACCTCCACTTCATTCCACCTTAAATATCCCAGGAAAGAGAAAAATGGATAAAGAAGTTGTGGTCCTTATGTACAATGGAATATCACTCAGCCAGGAAATCAATGTCGTAAGGTTAGTAGCAGCATGATGAGTGGATTTAGGTACGACGATTCTAAGTGAAATAAGTCACACAGAAAAGGACACTTCTCATAAGGTATCACTGATAGAGGGAATGTAAAAACCGTTACACTTGAACTGAATTACAAAACAGAACAGAGTCACACATGCAGAAAACACACTATGGCTGCTTAACGGGAAAGGTGAGGTGGGGTGATACATAAAACAAGGGTATCAAATTAGCTCAGATACCGTTCCATAAACCCAATATGTAATAGACAAGACCTACTCCTTGCTCAGAGAACTGGACTCAACACGTCCTATTCACCGCACAAGAATATATCTGACTAATAATAATCGTAAAACCTATGTATTGATATCTCTCTGTTAGTGTGTCAAGTGGGTGTAAAGCGGCATAAACACAGCAGTGAAAAGCAGCTAAACCCCATTATAAAAATAAATTACTTTGAAACACCCATGAAACAAAGACAGTGAAAGAGAGAGAAATTCTTACACAATGCGTTCAGGGGCTGTGATGCAACCTGGATTGACCATATCTAGACGCACAGCTGGATGAGACATAAGGGTGGACACTCTTGGGGCTGAGAGGTTTGGTGAGGTTGGGTGAGCAAACGCACAACCTTTAAAGGAATACTGCGTGGTACCCATCGCATGGGTCCCAAATCTCCAGGTTCAAGGGCATCTTCCTACATCAAAAACATGCATGAGAAACCCAGAAGATGGTACACCGTGTGATGGGGAAAGGTTTCTAAAACGCACCTCATTTCTCATCTCCTTGTGCCCGGGTTCGCCATTCCAGACGCTTTACTAGCAAGCTCCCTACTTGGAGCATCAGCACCTTTAACCTCCTGTTCCGTAGAGGTTGCAATTTGTCCTGAGGATAAACGGGAAGACTTGGGACCAACGAGAGACTAGCTCTTGGTGTTGGGACAGGCACAGGTCACTCTATTTTCCCATCAGAAAGAAGAATTAACCACAGGCTCAGCCTGCCCCCCGGAACCAGAACAGGGCCTGAAGCCATTCTGCGATTTTGCGGCCAGCTCCCATAAAAACGAGTTGTAAAATGGAGGTTCAGGGCACTGCAATTCACAAACCTGCAGAGTTATAAATGATAACTCCCGTCCACAAATATATTGAGGGAAGGCAAAGAAGAGGATTTGAAATCAAGGCAGAATTGCAGGAAACAGATTTCAGGAGGTAGATACGAATCGCCTTTAAAGCACATGAAAAGCGGCAAAACGTTGACAATGATGCCCTTGGCCAAAAAGGGCGTATGCGTTTTTTCCTGAATATATTCAGGAAAAAACGCATACGCCCTTTTTGGCCAACCAAGCAACCTGGAAAGGCAAATCAGCGCTACAAAGAAGTCTCGCTTCCCATCGGTCAAAAGGGCCATGCTGAAAAAAGTGTCAAAACCAGAAATGCAGGACAGGCCATGGAGAAATGGGAGCCTTGCTACACTGATGGGCGGGATGTAAATTGCCAACAGCCACTCTGGAGAAGTGTCCGGTGAGTCCTGAAACATCTGAAAAACACAGCTTAGAGAGCATAGGGCACTTCCACTCATGGGGGTATAAATTGGGAAAATTAAAAATCAGCAAGACACAAGCACCCCAAAGTTTAGGGCTGCTCTGTTGACCAGGACCTCCACTTCATTCCAACTTAAATATCCCAGGAAAGAGAAAAATGGATAAAGAAGTTGTGGTCCTTATGTACAATGGAATATCACTCAGCCAGGAAATCAATGTCGTAAGGTTAGTAGCAGCATGATGAGTGGATTTAGGTACGACGATTCTAAGTGAAATAAGTCACACAGAAAAGGACACTTCTCATAAGGTATCACTGATAGAGGGAATGTAAAAACCGTTACACTTGAACTGAATTACAAAACAGAACAGAGTCACACATGCAGAAAACACACTATGGCTGCTTAACGGGAAAGGTGAGGTGGGGTGATACATAAAACAAGGGTATCAAATTAGCTCAGATACCGTTCCATAAACCCAATATGTAATAGACAAGACCTACTCCTTGCTCAGAGAACTGGACTCAACACGCCCTATTCACCGCACAAGAATATATCTGACTAATAATAATCGTAAAACCTATGTATTGATATCTCTCTGTTAGTGTGTCAAGTGGGTGTAAAGCGGCATAAACACAGCAGTGAAAAGCAGCTAAACCCCATTATAAAAATAAATTACTTTGAAACACCCATGAAACAAAGACAGTGAAAGAGAGAGAAATTCTTACACAATGCGTTCAGGGGCTGTGATGCAACCTGGATTGACCATATCTAGACGCACAGCTGGATGAGACATAAGGGTGGACACTCTTGGGGCTGAGAGGTTTGGTGAGGTTGGGTGAGCAAACGCAGACCCTTTAAAGGAATACTGCGTGGTACCCATCGCATGGGTCCCAAATCTCCAGGTTCAAGGGCATCTTCCTACATCAAACACATGCATGAGAAACCCAGAAGATGGTACACCGTGTGATGGGGAAAGGTTTCTAAAACGCACCTCATTTCTCATCTCCTTGTGCCCGGGTTCGCCATTCTAGCCGCTTTACTAGCAAGCTCCCAACTTGGAGCATCAGCACCTTTAACCTCCTGTTCCGTACAGGTTGCAATTTGTCCTGAGGATAAACGGGAAGACGTGGAACCAACATGAGACTAGCTCTTGGTGTTGGGACAGGCACAGGTCACTCTATTTTCCCATCAGAAAGAAGAATTAACCACAGGCTCAGCCTGCCCCCCGGAACCAGAACAGGGCCTGAAGCCATTCTGCGATTTTGCGGCCAGCTCCCATAAAAACGAGTTGTAAAATGGAGGTTCAGGGCACTGCAATTCACAAACCTGCAGAGTTATAAATGATAACTCTCGTCCACAAATATATTGAGGGGAGGCAAAGAAGAGGATTTGAAATCAAGGCAGAATTGCAGGAAACAGATTTCAGGAGGTAGATACGAATCGCCTTTAAAGCACATGAAAAGCGGCAAAACGTTGACAATGATGCCCTTGGTCAAAAAGGGCGTATGCGTTTTTTCCTGAATATATTCAGGAAAAAACGCATACGCCCTTTTTGGCCAACCAAGCAACCTGGAAAGGCAAATCAGCGCTACAAAGAAGTCTCGCTTCCCATCGGTCAAAAGGGCCATGCTGAAAAAAGTGTCAAAACCAGAAATGCAGGACAGGCCATGGAGAAATGGGAGCCTTGCTACACTGATGGGCGGGATGTAAATTGCCAAGAGCCACTCTGGAGAAGTGTCCGGTGAGTCCTGAAACATCTGAAAAACACAGCTTAGAGAGCATAGGGCACTTCCACTCATGGGGGTATAAATTGGGAAAATTAAAAATCAGCAAGACACAAGCACCCCAAAGTTTAGGGCTGCTCTGTTGACCAGGACCTCCACTTCATTCCACCTTAAATATCCCAGGAAAGAGAAAAATGGATAAAGAAGTTGTGGTCCTTATGTACAATGGAATATCACTCAGCCAGGAAATCAATGTCGTAAGGTTAGTAGCAGCATGATGAGTGGATTTAGGTATGACGATTCTAAGTGAAATAAGTCACACAGAAAAGGACACTTCTCATAAGGTATCACTGATAGAGGGAATGTAAAAACCGTTACACTTGAACTGAATTACAAAACAGAACAGAGTCACACATGCAGAAAACACACTATGGCTGCTTAACGGGAAAGGTGAGGTGGGGTGATACATAAAACAAGGGTATCAAATTAGCTCAGATACCGTTCCATAAACCCAATATGTAATAGACAAGACCTACTCCTTGCTCAGAGAACTGGACTCAACACGCCCTATTCACCGCACAAGAATATATCTGACTAATAATAATCGTAAAACCTATGTATTGATATCTCTCTGTTAGTGTGTCAAGTGGGTGTAAAGCGGCATAAACACAGCAGTGAAAAGCAGCTAAACCCCATTATAAAAATAAATTACTTTGAAACACCCATGAAACAAAGACAGTGAAAGAGAGAGAAATTCTTACACAATGCGTTCAGGGGCTGTGATGCAACCTGGATTGACCATATCTAGACGCACAGCTGGATGAGACATAAGGGTGGACACTCTTGGGGCTGAGAGGTTTGGTGAGGTTGGGTGAGCAAACGCAGACCCTTTAAAGGAATACTGCGTGGTACCCATCGCATGGGTCCCAAATCTCCAGGTTCAAGGGCATCTTCCTACATCAAAAACATGCATGAGAAACCCAGAAGATGGTACACCGTGTGATGGGGAAAGGTTTCTAAAACGCACCTCATTTCTCATCTCCTTGTGCCCGGGTTCGCCATTCTAGCCGCTTTACTAGCAAGCTCCCAACTTGGAGCATCAGCACCTTTAACCTCCTGTTCCGTACAGGTTGCAATTTGTCCTGAGGATAAACGGGAAGACGTGGAACCAACATGAGACTAGCTCTTGGTGTTGGGACAGGCACAGGTCACTCTATTTTCCCATCAGAAAGAAGAATTAACCACAGGCTCAGCCTGCCCCCCGGAACCAGAACAGGGCCTGAAGCCATTCTGCGATTTTGCGGCCAGCTCCCATAAAAACGAGTTGTAAAATGGAGGTTCAGGGCACTGCAATTCACAAACCTGCAGAGTTATAAATGATAACTCTCGTCCACAAATATATTGAGGGGAGGCAAAGAAGAGGATTTGAAATCAAGGCAGAATTGCAGGAAACAGATTTCAGGAGGTAGATACGAATCGCCTTTAAAGCACATGAAAAGCGGCAAAACGTTGACAATGATGCCCTTGGCCAAAAAGGGCGTATGCGTTTTTTCCTGAATATATTCAGGAAAAAACGCATACGCCCTTTTTGGCCAACCAAGCAACCTGGAAAGGCAAATCAGTGCTACAAAGAAGTCTCGCTTCCCATCGGTCAAAAGGGCCATGCTGAAAAAAGTGTCAAAACCAGAAATGCAGGATAGGCCATGGAGAAATGGGAGCCTTGCTACACTGATGGGCGGGATGTAAATTGCCAAGAGCCACTCTGGAGAAGTGTCCGGTGAGTCCTGAAACATCTGAAAAACACAGCTTAGAGAGCATAGGGCACTTCCACTCATGGGGGTATAAATTGGGAAAATTAAAAATCAGCAAGACACAAGCACCCCAAAGTTTAGGGCTGCTCTGTTGACCAGGACCTCCACTTCATTCCACCTTAAATATCCCAGGAAAGAGAAAAATGGATAAAGAAGTTGTGGTCCTTATGTACAATGGAATATCACTCAGCCATGAAATCAATGTCGTAAGGTTAGTAGCAGCATGATGCGTGGATTTAGGTACGATGATTCTAAGTGAAATAAGTCACACAGAAAAGGACACTTCTCATAAGGTATCACTGATAGAGGGAATGTAAAAACCGTTACACTTGAACTGAATTACAAAACAGAACAGAGTCACACATGCAGAAAACACACTATGGCTGCTTAACGGGAAAGGTGAGGTGGGGTGATACATAAAACAAGGGTATCAAATTAGCTCAGATACCGTTCCATAAACCCAATATGTAATAGACAAGACCTACTCCTTGCTCAGAGAACTGGACTCAACACGCCCTATTCACCGCACAAGAATATATCTGACTAATAATAATCGTAAAACCTATGTATTGATATCTCTCTGTTAGTGTGTCAAGTGGGTGTAAAGCGGCATAAACACAGCAGTGAAAAGCAGCTAAACCCCATTATAAAAATAAATTACTTTGAAACACCCATGAAACAAAGACAGTGAAAGAGAGAGAAATTCTTACACAATGCGTTCAGGGGCTGTGATGCAACCTGGATTGACCATATCTAGACGCACAGCAGGATGAGACATAAGGGTGGACACTCTTGGGGCTGAGAGGTTTGGTGAGGTTGGGTAAGCAAACGCAGACCCTTTAAAGGAATACTGCGTGGTACCCATCGCATGGGTCCCAAATCTCCAGGTTCAAGGGCATCTTCCTACATCAAAAACATGCATGAGAAACCCAGAAGATGGTACACCGTGTGATGGGGAAAGGTTTCTAAAACGCACCTCATTTCTCATCTCCTTGTGCCCGGGTTCGCCATTCCAGCCGCTTTACTAGCAAGCTCCCTACGTGGAGCATCAGCACCTTTAACCTCCTGTTCCGTACAGGTTGCAATTGTCCTGAGGATAAACGGGAAGACGTGGAACCAACGAGAGACTAGCTCTTGGTGTTGGGACAGGCACAGGTCACTCTATTTTCCCATCAGAAAGAAGAATTAACCACAGGCTCAGCCTGCCCCCCGGAACCAGAACAGGGCCTGAAGCCATTCTGCGATTTTGCGGCCAGCTCCCATAAAAACGAGTTGTAAAATGGAGGTTCAGGGCACTGCAATTCACAAACCTGCAGAGTTATAAATGATAACTCTCGTCCACAAATATATTGAGGGAAGGCAAAGAAGAGGATTTGAAATCAAGGCAGAATTGCAGGAAACAGATTTCAGGAGGTAGATACGAATCGCCTTTAAAGCACATGAAAAGCGGCAAAACGTTGACAGTGATGCCCTTGGCCAAAAAGGGCGTATGCGTTTTTTCCTGAATATATTCAGGAAAAAACGCATACGCCCTTTTTGGCCAACCAAGCAACCTGGAAAGGCAAATCAGCTCTACAAAGAAGTCTTGCTTCCCATCGGTCAAATGGGCCATGCTGAAAAAAGTGTCAAATCCAGAAATGCAGGACAGGCCATGGAGAAATGGGAGCCTTGCTACACTGATGGGCGGGATGTAAATTGCCAACAGCCACTCTGGAGAAGTGTCCGGTGAGTCCTGAAACATCTGAAAAACACAGCTTAGAGAGCATAGGGCACTTCCACTCATGGGGGTATAAATTGGGAAAATTAAAAATCAGCAAGACACAAGCACCCCAAAGTTTAGGGCTGCTCTGTTGACCAGGACCTCCACTTCATTCCAACTTAAATATCCCAGGAAAGAGAAAAATGGATAAAGAAGTTGTGGTCCTTATGTACAATGGAATATCACTCAGCCAGGAAATCAATGTCGTAAGGTTAGTAGCAGCATGATGAGTGGATTTAGGTACGACGATTCTAAGTGAAATAAGTCACACAGAAAAGGACACTTCTCATAAGGTATCACTGATAGAGGGAATGTAAAAACCGTTACACTTGAACTGAATTACAAAACAGAACAGAGTCACACATGCAGAAAACACACTATGGCTGCTTAACGGGAAAGGTGAGGTGGGGTGATACATAAAACAAGGGTATCAAATTAGCTCAGATACCGTTCCATAAACCCAATATGTAATAGACAAGACCTACTCCTTGCTCAGAGAACTGGACTCAACACGCCCTATTCACCGCACAAGAATATATCTGACTAATAATAATCGTAAAACCTATGTATTGATATCTCTCTGTTAGTGTGTCAAGTGGGTGTAAAGCGGCATAAACACAGCAGTGAAAAGCAGCTAAACCCCATTATAAAAATAAATTACTTTGAAACACCCATGAAACAAAGACAGTGAAAGAGAGAGAAATTCTTACACAATGCGTTCAGGGGCTGTGATGCAACCTGGATTGACCATATCTAGACGCACAGCTGGATGAGACATAAGGGTGGACACTCTTGGGGCTGAGAGGTTTGGTGAGGTTGGGTGAGCAAACGCAGACCCTTTAAAGGAATACTGCGTGGTACCCATCGCATGGGTCCCAAATCTCCAGGTTCAAGGGCATCTTCCTACATCAAACACATGCATGAGAAACCCAGAAGATGGTACACCGTGTGATGGGGAAAGGTTTCTAAAACGCACCTCATTTCTCATCTCCTTGTGCCCGGGTTCGCCATTCTAGCCGCTTTACTAGCAAGCTCCCAACTTGGAGCATCAGCACCTTTAACCTCCTGTTCCGTACAGGTTGCAATTTGTCCTGAGGATAAACGGGAAGACGTGGAACCAACATGAGACTAGCTCTTGGTGTTGGGACAGGCACAGGTCACTCTATTTTCCCATCAGAAAGAAGAATTAACCACAGGCTCAGCCTGCCCCCCGGAACCAGAACAGGGCCTGAAGCCATTCTGCGATTTTGCGGCCAGCTCCCATAAAAACGAGTTGTAAAATGGAGGTTCAGGGCACTGCAATTCACAAACCTGCAGAGTTATAAATGATAACTCTCGTCCACAAATATATTGAGGGGAGGCAAAGAAGAGGATTTGAAATCAAGGCAGAATTGCAGGAAACAGATTTCAGGAGGTAGATACGAATCGCCTTTAAAGCACATGAAAAGCGGCAAAACGTTGACAATGATGCCCTTGGCCAAAAAGGGCGTATGCGTTTTTTCCTGAATATATTCAGGAAAAAACGCATACGCCCTTTTTGGCCAACCAAGCAACCTGGAAAGGCAAATCAGCGCTACAAAGAAGTCTCGCTTCCCATCGGTCAAAAGGGCCATGCTGAAAAAAGTGTCAAAACCAGAAATGCAGGACAGGCCATGGAGAAATGGGAGCCTTGCTACACTGATGGGCGGGATGTAAATTGCCAAGAGCCACTCTGGAGAAGTGTCCGGTGAGTCCTGAAACATCTGAAAAACACAGCTTAGAGAGCATAGGGCACTTCCACTCATGGGGGTATAAATTGGGAAAATTAAAAATCAGCAAGACACAAGCACCCCAAAGTTTAGGGCTGCTCTGTTGACCAGGACCTCCACTTCATTCCACCTTAAATATCCCAGGAAAGAGAAAAATGGATAAAGAAGTTGTGGTCCTTATGTACAATGGAATATCACTCAGCCAGGAAATCAATGTCATAAGGTTAGTAGCAGCATGATGAGTGGATTTAGGTATGACGATTCTAAGTGAAATAAGTCACACAGAAAAGGACACTTCTCATAAGGTATCACTGATAGAGGGAATGTAAAAACCGTTACACTTGAACTGAATTACAAAACAGAACAGAGTCACACATGCAGAAAACACACTATGGCTGCTTAACGGGAAAGGTGAGGTGGGGTGATACATAAAACAAGGGTATCAAATTAGCTCAGATACCGTTCCATAAACCCAATATGTAATAGACAAGACCTACTCCTTGCTCAGAGAACTGGACTCAACACGCCCTATTCACCGCACAAGAATATATCTGACTAATAATAATCGTAAAACCTATGTATTGATATCTCTCTGTTAGTGTGTCAAGTGGGTGTAAAGCGGCATAAACACAGCAGTGAAAAGCAGCTAAACCCCATTATAAAAATAAATTACTTTGAAACACCCATGAAACAAAGACAGTGAAAGAGAGAGAAATTCTTACACAATGCGTTCAGGGGCTGTGATGCAACCTGGATTGACCATATCTAGACGCACAGCTGGATGAGACATAAGGGTGGACACTCTTGGGGCTGAGAGGTTTGGTGAGGTTGGGTGAGCAAACGCAGACCCTTTAAAGGAATACTGCGTGGTACCCATCGCATGGGTCCCAAATCTCCAGGTTCAAGGGCATCTTCCTACATCAAAAACATGCATGAGAAACCCAGAAGATGGTACACCGTGTGATGGGGAAAGGTTTCTAAAACGCACCTCATTTCTCATCTCCTTGTGCCCGGGTTCGCCATTCTAGCCGCTTTACTAGCAAGCTCCCAACTTGGAGCATCAGCACCTTTAACCTCCTGTTCCGTACAGGTTGCAATTTGTCCTGAGGATAAACGGGAAGACGTGGAACCAACATGAGACTAGCTCTTGGTGTTGGGACAGGCACAGGTCACTCTATTTTCCCATCAGAAAGAAGAATTAACCACAGGCTCAGCCTGCCCCCCGGAACCAGAACAGGGCCTGAAGCCATTCTGCGATTTTGCGGCCAGCTCCCATAAAAACGAGTTGTAAAATGGAGGTTCAGGGCACTGCAATTCACAAACCTGCAGAGTTATAAATGATAACTCTCGTCCACAAATATATTGAGGGGAGGCAAAGAAGAGGATTTGAAATCAAGGCAGAATTGCAGGAAACAGATTTCAGGAGGTAGATACGAATCGCCTTTAAAGCACATGAAAAGCGGCAAAACGTTGACAATGATGCCCTTGGCCAAAAAGGGCGTATGCGTTTTTTCCTGAATATATTCAGGAAAAAACGCATACGCCCTTTTTGGCCAACCAAGCAACCTGGAAAGGCAAATCAGTGCTACAAAGAAGTCTCGCTTCCCATCGGTCAAAAGGGCCATGCTGAAAAAAGTGTCAAAACCAGAAATGCAGGATAGGCCATGGAGAAATGGGAGCCTTGCTACACTGATGGGCGGGATGTAAATTGCCAAGAGCCACTCTGGAGAAGTGTCCGGTGAGTCCTGAAACATCTGAAAAACACAGCTTAGAGAGCATAGGGCACTTCCACTCATGGGGGTATAAATTGGGAAAATTAAAAATCAGCAAGACACAAGCACCCCAAAGTTTAGGGCTGCTCTGTTGACCAGGACCTCCACTTCATTCCACCTTAAATATCCCAGGAAAGAGAAAAATGGATAAAGAAGTTGTGGTCCTTATGTACAATGGAATATCACTCAGCCATGAAATCAATGTCGTAAGGTTAGTAGCAGCATGATGCGTGGATTTAGGTACGATGATTCTAAGTGAAATAAGTCACACAGAAAAGGACACTTCTCATAAGGTATCACTGATAGAGGGAATGTAAAAACCGTTACACTTGAACTGAATTACAAAACAGAACAGAGTCACACATGCAGAAAACACACTATGGCTGCTTAACGGGAAAGGTGAGGTGGGGTGATACATAAAACAAGGGTATCAAATTAGCTCAGATACCGTTCCATAAACCCAATATGTAATAGACAAGACCTACTCCTTGCTCAGAGAACTGGACTCAACACGCCCTATTCACCGCACAAGAATATATCTGACTAATAATAATCGTAAAACCTATGTATTGATATCTCTCTGTTAGTGTGTCAAGTGGGTGTAAAGCGGCATAAACACAGCAGTGAAAAGCAGCTAAACCCCATTATAAAAATAAATTACTTTGAAACACCCATGAAACAAAGACAGTGAAAGAGAGAGAAATTCTTACACAATGCGTTCAGGGGCTGTGATGCAACCTGGATTGACCATATCTAGACGCACAGCAGGATGAGACATAAGGGTGGACACTCTTGGGGCTGAGAGGTTTGGTGAGGTTGGGTAAGCAAACGCAGACCCTTTAAAGGAATACTGCGTGGTACCCATCGCATGGGTCCCAAATCTCCAGGTTCAAGGGCATCTTCCTACATCAAAAACATGCATGAGAAACCCAGAAGATGGTACACCGTGTGATGGGGAAAGGTTTCTAAAACGCACCTCATTTCTCATCTCCTTGTGCCCGGGTTCGCCATTCCAGCCGCTTTACTAGCAAGCTCCCTACGTGGAGCATCAGCACCTTTAACCTCCTGTTCCGTACAGGTTGCAATTGTCCTGAGGATAAACGGGAAGACGTGGAACCAACGAGAGACTAGCTCTTGGTGTTGGGACAGGCACAGGTCACTCTATTTTCCCATCAGAAAGAAGAATTAACCACAGGCTCAGCCTGCCCCCCGGAACCAGAACAGGGCCTGAAGCCATTCTGCGATTTTGCGGCCAGCTCCCATAAAAACGAGTTGTAAAATGGAGGTTCAGGGCACTGCAATTCACAAACCTGCAGAGTTATAAATGATAACTCTCGTCCACAAATATATTGAGGGAAGGCAAAGAAGAGGATTTGAAATCAAGGCAGAATTGCAGGAAACAGATTTCAGGAGGTAGATACGAATCGCCTTTAAAGCACATGAAAAGCGGCAAAACGTTGACAGTGATGCCCTTGGCCAAAAAGGGCGTATGCGTTTTTTCCTGAATATATTCAGGAAAAAACGCATACGCCCTTTTTGGCCAACCAAGCAACCTGGAAAGGCAAATCAGCTCTACAAAGAAGTCTTGCTTCCCATCGGTCAAATGGGCCATGCTGAAAAAAGTGTCAAATCCAGAAATGCAGGACAGGCCATGGAGAAATGGGAGCCTTGCTACACTGATGGGCGGGATGTAAATTGCCAAGAGCCACTCTGGAGAAGTGTCCGGTGAGTCCTGAAACATCTGAAAAACACAGCTTAGAGAGCATAGGGCACTTCCACTCATGGGGGTATAAATTGGGAAAATTAAAAATCAGCAAGACACAAGCACCCCAAAGTTTAGGGCTGCTCTGTTGACCAGGACCTCCACTTCATTCCACCTTAAATATCCCAGGAAAGAGAAAAATGGATAAAGAAGTTGTGGTCCTTATGTACAATGGAATATCACTCAGCCAGGAAATCAATGTCGTAAGGTTAGTAGCAGCATGATGAGTGGATTTAGGTACGACGATTCTAAGTGAAATAAGTCACACAGAAAAGGACACTTCTCATAAGGTATCACTGATAGAGGGAATGTAAAAACCGTTACACTTGAACTGAATTACAAAACAGAACAGAGTCACACATGCAGAAAACACACTATGGCTGCTTAACGGGAAAGGTGAGGTGGGGTGATACATAAAACAAGGGTATCAAATTAGCTCAGATACCGTTCCATAAACCCAATATGTAATAGACAAGACCTACTCCTTGCTCAGAGAACTGGACTCAACACGCCCTATTCACCGCACAACAATATATCTGACTAATAATAATCGTAAAACCTATGTATTGATATCTCTCTGTTAGTGTGTCAAGTGGGTGTAAAGCGGCATAAACACAGCAGTGAAAAGCAGCTAAACCCCATTATAAAAATAAATTACTTTGAAACACCCATGAAACAAAGACAGTGAAAGAGAGAGAAATTCTTACACAATGCGTTCAGGGGCTGTGATGCAACCTGGATTGACCATATCTAGACGCACAGCTGGATGAGACATAAGGGTGGACACTCTTGGGGCTGAGAGGTTTGGTGAGGTTGGGTGAGCAAACGCAGACCCTTTAAAGGAATACTGCGTGGTACCCATCGCATGGGTCCCAAATCTCCAGGTTCAAGGGCATCTTCCTACATCAAAAACATGCATGAGAAACCCAGAAGATGGTACACCGTGTGATGGGGAAAGGTTTCTAAAACGCACCTCATTTCTCATCTCCTTGTGCCCGGGTTCGCCATTCCAGACGCTTTACTAGCAAGCTCCCTACTTGGAGCATCAGCACCTTTAACCTCCTGTTCCGTAGAGGTTGCAATTTGTCCTGAGGATAAACGGGAAGACTTGGGACCAACGAGAGACTAGCTCTTGGTGTTGGGACAGGCACAGGTCACTCTATTTTCCCATCAGAAAGAAGAATTAACCACAGGCTCAGCCTGCCCCCCGGAACCAGAACAGGGCCTGAAGCCATTCTGCGATTTTGCGGCCAGCTCCCATAAAAACGAGTTGTAAAATGGAGGTTCAGGGCACTGCAATTCACAAACCTGCAGAGTTATAAATGATAACTCCCGTCCACAAATATATTGAGGGAAGGCAAAGAAGAGGATTTGAAATCAAGGCAGAATTGCAGGAAACAGATTTCAGGAGGTAGATACGAATCGCCTTTAAAGCACATGAAAAGCGGCAAAACGTTGACAATGATGCCCTTGGCCAAAAAGGGCGTATGCGTTTTTTCCTGAATATATTCAGGAAAAAACGCATACGCCCTTTTTGGCCAACCAAGCAACCTGGAAAGGCAAATCAGCGCTACAAAGAAGTCTCGCTTCCCATCGGTCAAAAGGGCCATGCTGAAAAAAGTGTCAAAACCAGAAATGCAGGACAGGCCATGGAGAAATGGGAGCCTTGCTACACTGATGGGCGGGATGTAAATTGCCAAGAGCCACTCTGGAGAAGTGTCCGGTGAGTCCTGAAACATCTGAAAAACACAGCTTAGAGAGCATAGGGCACTTCCACTCATGGGGGTATAAATTGGGAAAATTAAAAATCAGCAAGACACAAGCACCCCAAAGTTTAGGGCTGCTCTGTTGACCAGGACCTCCACTTCATTCCACCTTAAATATCCCAGGAAAGAGAAAAATGGATAAAGAAGTTGTGGTCCTTATGTACAATGGAATATCACTCAGCCAGGAAATCAATGTCGTAAGGTTAGTAGCAGCATGATGAGTGGATTTAGGTACGACGATTCTAAGTGAAATAAGTCACACAGAAAAGGACACTTCTCATAAGGTATCACTGATAGAGGGAATGTAAAAACCGTTACACTTGAACTGAATTACAAAACAGAACAGAGTCACACATGCAGAAAACACACTATGGCTGCTTAACGGGAAAGGTGAGGTGGGGTGATACATAAAACAAGGGTATCAAATTAGCTCAGATACCGTTCCATAAACCCAATATGTAATAGACAAGACCTACTCCTTGCTCAGAGAACTGGACTCAACACGCCCTATTCACCGCACAAGAATATATCTGACTAATAATAATCGTAAAACCTATGTATTGATATCTCTCTGTTAGTGTGTCAAGTGGGTGTAAAGCGGCATAAACACAGCAGTGAAAAGCAGCTAAACCCCATTATAAAAATAAATTACTTTGAAACACCCATGAAACAAAGACAGTGAAAGAGAGAGAAATTCTTACACAATGCGTTCAGGGGCTGTGATGCAACCTGGATTGACCATATCTAGACGCACAGCTGGATGAGACATAAGGGTGGACACTCTTGGGGCTGAGAGGTTTGGTGAGGTTGGGTGAGCAAACGCAGACCCTTTAAAGGAATACTGCGTGGTACCCATCGCATGGGTCCCAAATCTCCAGGTTCAAGGGCATCTTCCTACATCAAAAACATGCATGAGAAACCCAGAAGATGGTACACCGTGTGATGGGGAAAGGTTTCTAAAACGCACCTCATTTCTCATCTCCTTGTGCCCGGGTTCGCCATTCCAGACGCTTTACTAGCAAGCTCCCTACTTGGAGCATCAGCACCTTTAACCTCCTGTTCCGTAGAGGTTGCAATTTGTCCTGAGGATAAACGGGAAGACTTGGGACCAACGAGAGACTAGCTCTTGGTGTTGGGACAGGCACAGGTCACTCTATTTTCCCATCAGAAAGAAGAATTAACCACAGGCTCAGCCTGCCCCCCGGAACCAGAACAGGGCCTGAAGCCATTCTGCGATTTTGCGGCCAGCTCCCATAAAAACGAGTTGTAAAATGGAGGTTCAGGGCACTGCAATTCACAAACCTGCAGAGTTATAAATGATAACTCCCGTCCACAAATATATTGAGGGAAGGCAAAGAAGAGGATTTGAAATCAAGGCAGAATTGCAGGAAACAGATTTCAGGAGGTAGATACGAATCGCCTTTAAAGCACATGAAAAGCGGCAAAACGTTGACAATGATGCCCTTGGCCAAAAAGGGCGTATGCGTTTTTTCCTGAATATATTCAGGAAAAAACGCATACGCCCTTTTTGGCCAACCAAGCAACCTGGAAAGGCAAATCAGCGCTACAAAGAAGTCTCGCTTCCCATCGGTCAAAAGGGCCATGCTGAAAAAAGTGTCAAAACCAGAAATGCAGGACAGGCCATGGAGAAATGGGAGCCTTGCTACACTGATGGGCGGGATGTAAATTGCCAAGAGCCACTCTGGAGAAGTGTCCGGTGAGTCCTGAAACATCTGAAAAACACAGCTTAGAGAGCATAGGGCACTTCCACTCATGGGGGTATAAATTGGGAAAATTAAAAATCAGCAAGACACAAGCACCCCAAAGTTTAGGGCTGCTCTGTTGACCAGGACCTCCACTTCATTCCACCTTAAATATCCCAGGAAAGAGAAAAATGGATAAAGAAGTTGTGGTCCTTATGTACAATGGAATATCACTCAGCCAGGAAATCAATGTCGTAAGGTTAGTAGCAGCATGATGAGTGGATTTAGGTACGACGATTCTAAGTGAAATAAGTCACACAGAAAAGGACACTTCTCATAAGGTATCACTGATAGAGGGAATGTAAAAACCGTTACACTTGAACTGAATTACAAAACAGAACAGAGTCACACATGCAGAAAACACACTATGGCTGCTTAACGGGAAAGGTGAGGTGGGGTGATACATAAAACAAGGGTATCAAATTAGCTCAGATACCGTTCCATAAACCCAATATGTAATAGACAAGACCTACTCCTTGCTCAGAGAACTGGACTCAACACGCCCTATTCACCGCACAACAATATATCTGACTAATAATAATCGTAAAACCTATGTATTGATATCTCTCTGTTAGTGTGTCAAGTGGGTGTAAAGCGGCATAAACACAGCAGTGAAAAGCAGCTAAACCCCATTATAAAAATAAATTACTTTGAAACACCCATGAAACAAAGACAGTGAAAGAGAGAGAAATTCTTACACAATGCGTTCAGGGGCTGTGATGCAACCTGGATTGACCATATCTAGACGCACAGCTGGATGAGACATAAGGGTGGACACTCTTGGGGCTGAGAGGTTTGGTGAGGTTGGGTGAGCAAACGCAGACCCTTTAAAGGAATACTGCGTGGTACCCATCGCATGGGTCCCAAATCTCCAGGTTCAAGGGCATCTTCCTACATCAAAAACATGCATGAGAAACCCAGAAGATGGTACACCGTGTGATGGGGAAAGGTTTCTAAAACGCACCTCATTTCTCATCTCCTTGTGCCCGGGTTCGCCATTCTAGCCGCTTTACTAGCAAGCTCCCAACTTGGAGCATCAGCACCTTTAACCTCCTGTTCCGTACAGGTTGCAATTTGTCCTGAGGATAAACGGGAAGACGTGGAACCAACATGAGACTAGCTCTTGGTGTTGGGACAGGCACAGGTCACTCTATTTTCCCATCAGAAAGAAGAATTAACCACAGGCTCAGCCTGCCCCCCGGAACCAGAACAGGGCCTGAAGCCATTCTGCGATTTTGCGGCCAGCTCCCATAAAAACGAGTTGTAAAATGGAGGTTCAGGGCACTGCAATTCACAAACCTGCAGAGTTATAAATGATAACTCTCGTCCACAAATATATTGAGGGGAGGCAAAGAAGAGGATTTGAAATCAAGGCAGAATTGCAGGAAACAGATTTCAGGAGGTAGATACGAATCGCCTTTAAAGCACATGAAAAGCGGCAAAACGTTGACAATGATGCCCTTGGCCAAAAAGGGCGTATGCGTTTTTTCCTGAATATATTCAGGAAAAAACGCATACGCCCTTTTTGGCCAACCAAGCAACCTGGAAAGGCAAATCAGTGCTACAAAGAAGTCTCGCTTCCCATCGGTCAAAAGGGCCATGCTGAAAAAAGTGTCAAAACCAGAAATGCAGGATAGGCCATGGAGAAATGGGAGCCTTGCTACACTGATGGGCGGGATGTAAATTGCCAAGAGCCACTCTGGAGAAGTGTCCGGTGAGTCCTGAAACATCTGAAAAACACAGCTTAGAGAGCATAGGGCACTTCCACTCATGGGGGTATAAATTGGGAAAATTAAAAATCAGCAAGACACAAGCACCCCAAAGTTTAGGGCTGCTCTGTTGACCAGGACCTCCACTTCATTCCACCTTAAATATCCCAGGAAAGAGAAAAATGGATAAAGAAGTTGTGGTCCTTATGTACAATGGAATATCACTCAGCCAGGAAATCAATGTCGTAAGGTTAGTAGCAGCATGATGAGTGGATTTAGGTACGACGATTCTAAGTGAAATAAGTCACACAGAAAAGGACACTTCTCATAAGGTATCACTGATAGAGGGAATGTAAAAACCGTTACACTTGAACTGAATTACAAAACAGAACAGAGTCACACATGCAGAAAACACACTATGGCTGCTTAACGGGAAAGGTGAGGTGGGGTGATACATAAAACAAGGGTATCAAATTAGCTCAGATACCGTTCCATAAACCCAATATGTAATAGACAAGACCTACTCCTTGCTCAGAGAACTGGACTCAACACGCCCTATTCACCGCACAAGAATATATCTGACTAATAATAATCGTAAAACCTATGTATTGATATCTCTCTGTTAGTGTGTCAAGTGGGTGTAAAGCGGCATAAACACAGCAGTGAAAAGCAGCTAAACCCCATTATAAAAATAAATTACTTTGAAACACCCATGAAACAAAGACAGTGAAAGAGAGAGAAATTCTTACACAATGCGTTCAGGGGCTGTGATGCAACCTGGATTGACCATATCTAGACGCACAGCTGGATGAGACATAAGGGTGGACACTCTTGGGGCTGAGAGGTTTGGTGAGGTTGGGTGAGCAAACGCAGACCCTTTAAAGGAATACTGCGTGGTACCCATCGCATGGGTCCCAAATCTCCAGGTTCAAGGGCATCTTCCTACATCAAAAACATGCATGAGAAACCCAGAAGATGGTACACCGTGTGATGGGGAAAGGTTTCTAAAACGCACCTCATTTCTCATCTCCTTGTGCCCGGGTTCGCCATTCCAGACGCTTTACTAGCAAGCTCCCTACTTGGAGCATCAGCACCTTTAACCTCCTGTTCCGTAGAGGTTGCAATTTGTCCTGAGGATAAACGGGAAGACTTGGGACCAACGAGAGACTAGCTCTTGGTGTTGGGACAGGCACAGGTCACTCTATTTTCCCATCAGAAAGAAGAATTAACCACAGGCTCAGCCTGCCCCCCGGAACCAGAACAGGGCCTGAAGCCATTCTGCGATTTTGCGGCCAGCTCCCATAAAAACGAGTTGTAAAATGGAGGTTCAGGGCACTGCAATTCACAAACCTGCAGAGTTATAAATGATAACTCCCGTCCACAAATATATTGAGGGAAGGCAAAGAAGAGGATTTGAAATCAAGGCAGAATTGCAGGAAACAGATTTCAGGAGGTAGATACGAATCGCCTTTAAAGCACATGAAAAGCGGCAAAACGTTGACAATGATGCCCTTGGCCAAAAAGGGCGTATGCGTTTTTTCCTGAATATATTCAGGAAAAAACGCATACGCCCTTTTTGGCCAACCAAGCAACCTGGAAAGGCAAATCAGCGCTACAAAGAAGTCTCGCTTCCCATCGGTCAAAAGGGCCATGCTGAAAAAAGTGTCAAAACCAGAAATGCAGGACAGGCCATGGAGAAATGGGAGCCTTGCTACACTGATGGGCGGGATGTAAATTGCCAAGAGCCACTCTGGAGAAGTGTCCGGTGAGTCCTGAAACATCTGAAAAACACAGCTTAGAGAGCATAGGGCACTTCCACTCATGGGGGTATAAATTGGGAAAATTAAAAATCAGCAAGACACAAGCACCCCAAAGTTTAGGGCTGCTCTGTTGACCAGGACCTCCACTTCATTCCACCTTAAATATCCCAGGAAAGAGAAAAATGGATAAAGAAGTTGTGGTCCTTATGTACAATGGAATATCACTCAGCCAGGAAATCAATGTCGTAAGGTTAGTAGCAGCATGATGAGTGGATTTAGGTACGACGATTCTAAGTGAAATAAGTCACACAGAAAAGGACACTTCTCATAAGGTATCACTGATAGAGGGAATGTAAAAACCGTTACACTTGAACTGAATTACAAAACAGAACAGAGTCACACATGCAGAAAACACACTATGGCTGCTTAACGGGAAAGGTGAGGTGGGGTGATACATAAAACAAGGGTATCAAATTAGCTCAGATACCGTTCCATAAACCCAATATGTAATAGACAAGACCTACTCCTTGCTCAGAGAACTGGACTCAACACGCCCTATTCACCGCACAAGAATATATCTGACTAATAATAATCGTAAAACCTATGTATTGATATCTCTCTGTTAGTGTGTCAAGTGGGTGTAAAGCGGCATAAACACAGCAGTGAAAAGCAGCTAAACCCCATTATAAAAATAAATTACTTTGAAACACCCATGAAACAAAGACAGTGAAAGAGAGAGAAATTCTTACACAATGCGTTCAGGGGCTGTGATGCAACCTGGATTGACCATATCTAGACGCACAGCTGGATGAGACATAAGGGTGGACACTCTTGGGGCTGAGAGGTTTGGTGAGGTTGGGTGAGCAAACGCAGACCCTTTAAAGGAATACTGCGTGGTACCCATCGCATGGGTCCCAAATCTCCAGGTTCAAGGGCATCTTCCTACATCAAAAACATGCATGAGAAACCCAGAAGATGGTACACCGTGTGATGGGGAAAGGTTTCTAAAACGCACCTCATTTCTCATCTCCTTGTGCCCGGGTTCGCCATTCCAGACGCTTTACTAGCAAGCTCCCTACTTGGAGCATCAGCACCTTTAACCTCCTGTTCCGTAGAGGTTGCAATTTGTCCTGAGGATAAACGGGAAGACTTGGGACCAACGAGAGACTAGCTCTTGGTGTTGGGACAGGCACAGGTCACTCTATTTTCCCATCAGAAAGAAGAATTAACCACAGGCTCAGCCTGCCCCCCGGAACCAGAACAGGGCCTGAAGCCATTCTGCGATTTTGCGGCCAGCTCCCATAAAAACGAGTTGTAAAATGGAGGTTCAGGGCACTGCAATTCACAAACCTGCAGAGTTATAAATGATAACTCCCGTCCACAAATATATTGAGGGAAGGCAAAGAAGAGGATTTGAAATCAAGGCAGAATTGCAGGAAACAGATTTCAGGAGGTAGATACGAATCGCCTTTAAAGCACATGAAAAGCGGCAAAACGTTGACAATGATGCCCTTGGCCAAAAAGGGCGTATGCGTTTTTTCCTGAATATATTCAGGAAAAAACGCATACGCCCTTTTTGGCCAACCAAGCAACCTGGAAAGGCAAATCAGCGCTACAAAGAAGTCTCGCTTCCCATCGGTCAAAAGGGCCATGCTGAAAAAAGTGTCAAAACCAGAAATGCAGGACAGGCCATGGAGAAATGGGAGCCTTGCTACACTGATGGGCGGGATGTAAATTGCCAAGAGCCACTCTGGAGAAGTGTCCGGTGAGTCCTGAAACATCTGAAAAACACAGCTTAGAGAGCATAGGGCACTTCCACTCATGGGGGTATAAATTGGGAAAATGAAAAATCAGCAAGACACAAGCACCCCAAAGTTTAGGGCTGCTCTGTTGACCAGGACCTCCACTTCATTCCACCTTAAATATCCCAGGAAAGAGAAAAATGGATAAAGAAGTTGTGGTCCTTATGTACAATGGAATATCACTCAGCCAGGAAATCAATGTCGTAAGGTTAGTAGCAGCATGATGAGTGGATTTAGGTACGACGATTCTAAGTGAAATAAGTCACACAGAAAAGGACACTTCTCATAAGGTATCACTGATAGAGGGAATGTAAAAACCGTTACACTTGAACTGAATTACAAAACAGAACAGAGTCACACATGCAGAAAACACACTATGGCTGCTTAACGGGAAAGGTGAGGTGGGGTGATACATAAAACAAGGGTATCAAATTAGCTCAGATACCGTTCCATAAACCCAATATGTAATAGACAAGACCTACTCCTTGCTCAGAGAACTGGACTCAACACGCCCTATTCACCGCACAAGAATATATCTGACTAATAATAATCGTAAAACCTATGTATTGATATCTCTCTGTTAGTGTGTCAAGTGGGTGTAAAGCGGCATAAACACAGCAGTGAAAAGCAGCTAAACCCCATTATAAAAATAAATTACTTTGAAACACCCATGAAACAAAGACAGTGAAAGAGAGAGAAATTCTTACACAATGCGTTCAGGGGCTGTGATGCAACCTGGATTGACCATATCTAGACGCACAGCTGGATGAGACATAAGGGTGGACACTCTTGGGGCTGAGAGGTTTGGTGAGGTTGGGTGAGCAAACGCAGACCCTTTAAAGGAATACTGCGTGGTACCCATCGCATGGGTCCCAAATCTCCAGGTTCAAGGGCATCTTCCTACATCAAAAACATGCATGAGAAACCCAGAAGATGGTACACCGTGTGATGGGGAAAGGTTTCTAAAACGCACCTCATTTCTCATCTCCTTGTGCCCGGGTTCGCCATTCTAGCCGCTTTACTAGCAAGCTCCCAACTTGGAGCATCAGCACCTTTAACCTCCTGTTCCGTACAGGTTGCAATTTGTCCTGAGGATAAACGGGAAGACGTGGAACCAACATGAGACTAGCTCTTGGTGTTGGGACAGGCACAGGTCACTCTATTTTCCCATCAGAAAGAAGAATTAACCACAGGCTCAGCCTGCCCCCCGGAACCAGAACAGGGCCTGAAGCCATTCTGCGATTTTGCGGCCAGCTCCCATAAAAACGAGTTGTAAAATGGAGGTTCAGGGCACTGCAATTCACAAACCTGCAGAGTTATAAATGATAACTCTCGTCCACAAATATATTGAGGGGAGGCAAAGAAGAGGATTTGAAATCAAGGCAGAATTGCAGGAAACAGATTTCAGGAGGTAGATACGAATCGCCTTTAAAGCACATGAAAAGCGGCAAAACGTTGACAATGATGCCCTTGGCCAAAAAGGGCGTATGCGTTTTTTCCTGAATATATTCAGGAAAAAACGCATACGCCCTTTTTGGCCAACCAAGCAACCTGGAAAGGCAAATCAGTGCTACAAAGAAGTCTCGCTTCCCATCGGTCAAAAGGGCCATGCTGAAAAAAGTGTCAAAACCAGAAATGCAGGATAGGCCATGGAGAAATGGGAGCCTTGCTACACTGATGGGCGGGATGTAAATTGCCAAGAGCCACTCTGGAGAAGTGTCCGGTGAGTCCTGAAACATCTGAAAAACACAGCTTAGAGAGCATAGGGCACTTCCACTCATGGGGGTATAAATTGGGAAAATTAAAAATCAGCAAGACACAAGCACCCCAAAGTTTAGGGCTGCTCTGTTGACCAGGACCTCCACTTCATTCCACCTTAAATATCCCAGGAAAGAGAAAAATGGATAAAGAAGTTGTGGTCCTTATGTACAATGGAATATCACTCAGCCATGAAATCAATGTCGTAAGGTTAGTAGCAGCATGATGCGTGGATTTAGGTACGATGATTCTAAGTGAAATAAGTCACACAGAAAAGGACACTTCTCATAAGGTATCACTGATAGAGGGAATGTAAAAACCGTTACACTTGAACTGAATTACAAAACAGAACAGAGTCACACATGCAGAAAACACACTATGGCTGCTTAACGGGAAAGGTGAGGTGGGGTGATACATAAAACAAGGGTATCAAATTAGCTCAGATACCGTTCCATAAACCCAATATGTAATAGACAAGACCTACTCCTTGCTCAGAGAACTGGACTCAACACGCCCTATTCACCGCACAAGAATATATCTGACTAATAATAATCGTAAAACCTATGTATTGATATCTCTCTGTTAGTGTGTCAAGTGGGTGTAAAGCGGCATAAACACAGCAGTGAAAAGCAGCTAAACCCCATTATAAAAATAAATTACTTTGAAACACCCATGAAACAAAGACAGTGAAAGAGAGAGAAATTCTTACACAATGCGTTCAGGGGCTGTGATGCAACCTGGATTGACCATATCTAGACGCACAGCAGGATGAGACATAAGGGTGGACACTCTTGGGGCTGAGAGGTTTGGTGAGGTTGGGTAAGCAAACGCAGACCCTTTAAAGGAATACTGCGTGGTACCCACCGCATGGGTCCCAAATCTCCAGGTTCAAGGGCATCTTCCTACATCAAAAACATGCATGAGAAACCCAGAAGATGGTACACCGTGTGATGGGGAAAGGTTTCTAAAACGCACCTCATTTCTCATCTCCTTGTGCCCGGGTTCGCCATTCCAGCTGCTTTACTAGCAAGCTCCCTACGTGGAGCATCAGCACCTTTAACCTCCTGTTCCGTACAGGTTGCAATTGTCCTGAGGATAAACGGGAAGACGTGGAACCAACGAGAGACTAGCTCTTGGTGTTGGGACAGGCACAGGTCACTCTATTTTCCCATCAGAAAGAAGAATTAACCACAGGCTCAGCCTGCCCCCCGGAACCAGAACAGGGCCTGAAGCCATTCTGCGATTTTGCGGCCAGCTCCCATAAAAACGAGTTGTAAAATGGAGGTTCAGGGCACTGCAATTCACAAACCTGCAGAGTTATAAATGATAACTCTCGTCCACAAATATATTGAGGGAAGGCAAAGAAGAGGATTTGAAATCAAGGCAGAATTGCAGGAAACAGATTTCAGGAGGTAGATACGAATCGCCTTTAAAGCACATGAAAAGCGGCAAAACGTTGACAGTGATGCCCTTGGCCAAAAAGGGCGTATGCGTTTTTTCCTGAATATATTCAGGAAAAAACGCATACGCCCTTTTTGGCCAACCAAGCAACCTGGAAAGGCAAATCAGCTCTACAAAGAAGTCTTGCTTCCCATCGGTCAAATGGGCCATGCTGAAAAAAGTGTCAAATCCAGAAATGCAGGACAGGCCATGGAGAAATGGGAGCCTTGCTACACTGATGGGCGGGATGTAAATTGCCAAGAGCCACTCTGGAGAAGTGTCCGGTGAGTCCTGAAACATCTGAAAAACACAGCTTAGAGAGCATAGGGCACTTCCACTCATGGGGGTATAAATTGGGAAAATTAAAAATCAGCAAGACACAAGCACCCCAAAGTTTAGGGCTGCTCTGTTGACCAGGACCTCCACTTCATTCCACCTTAAATATCCCAGGAAAGAGAAAAATGGATAAAGAAGTTGTGGTCCTTATGTACAATGGAATATCACTCAGCCAGGAAATCAATGTCGTAAGGTTAGTAGCAGCATGATGAGTGGATTTAGGTACGACGATTCTAAGTGAAATAAGTCACACAGAAAAGGACACTTCTCATAAGGTATCACTGATAGAGGGAATGTAAAAACCGTTACACTTGAACTGAATTACAAAACAGAACAGAGTCACACATGCAGAAAACACACTATGGCTGCTTAACGGGAAAGGTGAGGTGGGGTGATACATAAAACAAGGGTATCAAATTAGCTCAGATACCGTTCCATAAACCCAATATGTAATAGACAAGACCTACTCCTTGCTCAGAGAACTGGACTCAACACGTCCTATTCACCGCACAAGAATATATCTGACTAATAATAATCGTAAAACCTATGTATTGATATCTCTCTGTTAGTGTGTCAAGTGGGTGTAAAGCGGCATAAACACAGCAGTGAAAAGCAGCTAAACCCCATTATAAAAATAAATTACTTTGAAACACCCATGAAACAAAGACAGTGAAAGAGAGAGAAATTCTTACACAATGCGTTCAGGGGCTGTGATGCAACCTGGATTGACCATATCTAGACGCACAGCTGGATGAGACATAAGGGTGGACACTCTTGGGGCTGAGAGGTTTGGTGAGGTTGGGTGAGCAAACGCAGACCCTTTAAAGGAATACTGCGTGGTACCCATCGCATGGGTCCCAAATCTCCAGGTTCAAGGGCATCTTCCTACATCAAAAACATGCATGAGAAACCCAGAAGATGGTACACCGTGTGATGGGGAAAGGTTTCTAAAACGCACCTCATTTCTCATCTCCTTGTGCCCGGGTTCGCCATTCTAGCCGCTTTACTAGCAAGCTCCCAACTTGGAGCATCAGCACCTTTAACCTCCTGTTCCGTACAGGTTGCAATTTGTCCTGAGGATAAACGGGAAGACGTGGAACCAACATGAGACTAGCTCTTGGTGTTGGGACAGGCACAGGTCACTCTATTTTCCCATCAGAAAGAAGAATTAACCACAGGCTCAGCCTGCCCCCCGGAACCAGAACAGGGCCTGAAGCCATTCTGCGATTTTGCGGCCAGCTCCCATAAAAACGAGTTGTAAAATGGAGGTTCAGGGCACTGCAATTCACAAACCTGCAGAGTTATAAATGATAACTCTCGTCCACAAATATATTGAGGGGAGGCAAAGAAGAGGATTTGAAATCAAGGCAGAATTGCAGGAAACAGATTTCAGGAGGTAGATACGAATCGCCTTTAAAGCACATGAAAAGCGGCAAAACGTTGACAATGATGCCCTTGGCCAAAAAGGGCGTATGCGTTTTTTCCTGAATATATTCAGGAAAAAACGCATACGCCCTTTTTGGCCAACCAAGCAACCTGGAAAGGCAAATCAGTGCTACAAAGAAGTCTCGCTTCCCATCGGTCAAAAGGGCCATGCTGAAAAAAGTGTCAAAACCAGAAATGCAGGATAGGCCATGGAGAAATGGGAGCCTTGCTACACTGATGGGCGGGATGTAAATTGCCAAGAGCCACTCTGGAGAAGTGTCCGGTGAGTCCTGAAACATCTGAAAAACACAGCTTAGAGAGCATAGGGCACTTCCACTCATGGGGGTATAAATTGGGAAAATTAAAAATCAGCAAGACACAAGCACCCCAAAGTTTAGGGCTGCTCTGTTGACCAGGACCTCCACTTCATTCCACCTTAAATATCCCAGGAAAGAGAAAAATGGATAAAGAAGTTGTGGTCCTTATGTACAATGGAATATCACTCAGCCAGGAAATCAATGTCGTAAGGTTAGTAGCAGCATGATGAGTGGATTTAGGTACGACGATTCTAAGTGAAATAAGTCACACAGAAAAGGACACTTCTCATAAGGTATCACTGATAGAGGGAATGTAAAAACCGTTACACTTGAACTGAATTACAAAACAGAACAGAGTCACACATGCAGAAAACACACTATGGCTGCTTAACGGGAAAGGTGAGGTGGGGTGATACATAAAACAAGGGTATCAAATTAGCTCAGATACCGTTCCATAAACCCAATATGTAATAGACAAGACCTACTCCTTGCTCAGAGAACTGGACTCAAC
This sequence comes from Balaenoptera borealis, assembly GCF_965194805.1. Taxonomy (NCBI): domain Eukaryota; kingdom Metazoa; phylum Chordata; class Mammalia; order Artiodactyla; family Balaenopteridae; genus Balaenoptera; species Balaenoptera borealis. The sequence goes on from NW_028123291.1 coordinate 106,082, forward strand.
ACGCCCTATTCACCGCACAAGAATATATCTGACTAATAATAATCGTAAAACCTATGTATTGATATCTCTCTGTTAGTGTGTCAAGTGGGTGTAAAGCGGCATAAACACAGCAGTGAAAAGCAGCTAAACCCCATTATAAAAATAAATTACTTTGAAACACCCATGAAACAAAGACAGTGAAAGAGAGAGAAATTCTTACACAATGCGTTCAGGGGCTGTGATGCAACCTGGATTGACCATATCTAGACGCACAGCTGGATGAGACATAAGGGTGGACACTCTTGGGGCTGAGAGGTTTGGTGAGGTTGGGTGAGCAAACGCAGACCCTTTAAAGGAATACTGCGTGGTACCCATCGCATGGGTCCCAAATCTCCAGGTTCAAGGGCATCTTCCTACATCAAAAACATGCATGAGAAACCCAGAAGATGGTACACCGTGTGATGGGGAAAGGTTTCTAAAACGCACCTCATTTCTCATCTCCTTGTGCCCGGGTTCGCCATTCCAGACGCTTTACTAGCAAGCTCCCTACTTGGAGCATCAGCACCTTTAACCTCCTGTTCCGTAGAGGTTGCAATTTGTCCTGAGGATAAACGGGAAGACTTGGGACCAACGAGAGACTAGCTCTTGGTGTTGGGACAGGCACAGGTCACTCTATTTTCCCATCAGAAAGAAGAATTAACCACAGGCTCAGCCTGCCCCCCGGAACCAGAACAGGGCCTGAAGCCATTCTGCGATTTTGCGGCCAGCTCCCATAAAAACGAGTTGTAAAATGGAGGTTCAGGGCACTGCAATTCACAAACCTGCAGAGTTATAAATGATAACTCCCGTCCACAAATATATTGAGGGAAGGCAAAGAAGAGGATTTGAAATCAAGGCAGAATTGCAGGAAACAGATTTCAGGAGGTAGATACGAATCGCCTTTAAAGCACATGAAAAGCGGCAAAACGTTGACAATGATGCCCTTGGCCAAAAAGGGCGTATGCGTTTTTTCCTGAATATATTCAGGAAAAAACGCATACGCCCTTTTTGGCCAACCAAGCAACCTGGAAAGGCAAATCAGCGCTACAAAGAAGTCTCGCTTCCCATCGGTCAAAAGGGCCATGCTGAAAAAAGTGTCAAAACCAGAAATGCAGGACAGGCCATGGAGAAATGGGAGCCTTGCTACACTGATGGGCGGGATGTAAATTGCCAAGAGCCACTCTGGAGAAGTGTCCGGTGAGTCCTGAAACATCTGAAAAACACAGCTTAGAGAGCATAGGGCACTTCCACTCATGGGGGTATAAATTGGGAAAATTAAAAATCAGCAAGACACAAGCACCCCAAAGTTTAGGGCTGCTCTGTTGACCAGGACCTCCACTTCATTCCACCTTAAATATCCCAGGAAAGAGAAAAATGGATAAAGAAGTTGTGGTCCTTATGTACAATGGAATATCACTCAGCCAGGAAATCAATGTCGTAAGGTTAGTAGCAGCATGATGAGTGGATTTAGGTACGACGATTCTAAGTGAAATAAGTCACACAGAAAAGGACACTTCTCATAAGGTATCACTGATAGAGGGAATGTAAAAACCGTTACACTTGAACTGAATTACAAAACAGAACAGAGTCACACATGCAGAAAACACACTATGGCTGCTTAACGGGAAAGGTGAGGTGGGGTGATACATAAAACAAGGGTATCAAATTAGCTCAGATACCGTTCCATAAACCCAATATGTAATAGACAAGACCTACTCCTTGCTCAGAGAACTGGACTCAACACGCCCTATTCACCGCACAAGAATATATCTGACTAATAATAATCGTAAAACCTATGTATTGATATCTCTCTGTTAGTGTGTCAAGTGGGTGTAAAGCGGCATAAACACAGCAGTGAAAAGCAGCTAAACCCCATTATAAAAATAAATTACTTTGAAACACCCATGAAACAAAGACAGTGAAAGAGAGAGAAATTCTTACACAATGCGTTCAGGGGCTGTGATGCAACCTGGATTGACCATATCTAGACGCACAGCTGGATGAGACATAAGGGTGGACACTCTTGGGGCTGAGAGGTTTGGTGAGGTTGGGTGAGCAAACGCAGACCCTTTAAAGGAATACTGCGTGGTACCCATCGCATGGGTCCCAAATCTCCAGGTTCAAGGGCATCTTCCTACATCAAAAACATGCATGAGAAACCCAGAAGATGGTACACCGTGTGATGGGGAAAGGTTTCTAAAACGCACCTCATTTCTCATCTCCTTGTGCCCGGGTTCGCCATTCCAGACGCTTTACTAGCAAGCTCCCTACTTGGAGCATCAGCACCTTTAACCTCCTGTTCCGTAGAGGTTGCAATTTGTCCTGAGGATAAACGGGAAGACTTGGGACCAACGAGAGACTAGCTCTTGGTGTTGGGACAGGCACAGGTCACTCTATTTTCCCATCAGAAAGAAGAATTAACCACAGGCTCAGCCTGCCCCCCGGAACCAGAACAGGGCCTGAAGCCATTCTGCGATTTTGCGGCCAGCTCCCATAAAAACGAGTTGTAAAATGGAGGTTCAGGGCACTGCAATTCACAAACCTGCAGAGTTATAAATGATAACTCCCGTCCACAAATATATTGAGGGAAGGCAAAGAAGAGGATTTGAAATCAAGGCAGAATTGCAGGAAACAGATTTCAGGAGGTAGATACGAATCGCCTTTAAAGCACATGAAAAGCGGCAAAACGTTGACAATGATGCCCTTGGCCAAAAAGGGCGTATGCGTTTTTTCCTGAATATATTCAGGAAAAAACGCATACGCCCTTTTTGGCCAACCAAGCAACCTGGAAAGGCAAATCAGCGCTACAAAGAAGTCTCGCTTCCCATCGGTCAAAAGGGCCATGCTGAAAAAAGTGTCAAAACCAGAAATGCAGGACAGGCCATGGAGAAATGGGAGCCTTGCTACACTGATGGGCGGGATGTAAATTGCCAAGAGCCACTCTGGAGAAGTGTCCGGTGAGTCCTGAAACATCTGAAAAACACAGCTTAGAGAGCATAGGGCACTTCCACTCATGGGGGTATAAATTGGGAAAATGAAAAATCAGCAAGACACAAGCACCCCAAAGTTTAGGGCTGCTCTGTTGACCAGGACCTCCACTTCATTCCACCTTAAATATCCCAGGAAAGAGAAAAATGGATAAAGAAGTTGTGGTCCTTATGTACAATGGAATATCACTCAGCCAGGAAATCAATGTCGTAAGGTTAGTAGCAGCATGATGAGTGGATTTAGGTACGACGATTCTAAGTGAAATAAGTCACACAGAAAAGGACACTTCTCATAAGGTATCACTGATAGAGGGAATGTAAAAACCGTTACACTTGAACTGAATTACAAAACAGAACAGAGTCACACATGCAGAAAACACACTATGGCTGCTTAACGGGAAAGGTGAGGTGGGGTGATACATAAAACAAGGGTATCAAATTAGCTCAGATACCGTTCCATAAACCCAATATGTAATAGACAAGACCTACTCCTTGCTCAGAGAACTGGACTCAACACGCCCTATTCACCGCACAAGAATATATCTGACTAATAATAATCGTAAAACCTATGTATTGATATCTCTCTGTTAGTGTGTCAAGTGGGTGTAAAGCGGCATAAACACAGCAGTGAAAAGCAGCTAAACCCCATTATAAAAATAAATTACTTTGAAACACCCATGAAACAAAGACAGTGAAAGAGAGAGAAATTCTTACACAATGCGTTCAGGGGCTGTGATGCAACCTGGATTGACCATATCTAGACGCACAGCTGGATGAGACATAAGGGTGGACACTCTTGGGGCTGAGAGGTTTGGTGAGGTTGGGTGAGCAAACGCAGACCCTTTAAAGGAATACTGCGTGGTACCCATCGCATGGGTCCCAAATCTCCAGGTTCAAGGGCATCTTCCTACATCAAAAACATGCATGAGAAACCCAGAAGATGGTACACCGTGTGATGGGGAAAGGTTTCTAAAACGCACCTCATTTCTCATCTCCTTGTGCCCGGGTTCGCCATTCTAGCCGCTTTACTAGCAAGCTCCCAACTTGGAGCATCAGCACCTTTAACCTCCTGTTCCGTACAGGTTGCAATTTGTCCTGAGGATAAACGGGAAGACGTGGAACCAACATGAGACTAGCTCTTGGTGTTGGGACAGGCACAGGTCACTCTATTTTCCCATCAGAAAGAAGAATTAACCACAGGCTCAGCCTGCCCCCCGGAACCAGAACAGGGCCTGAAGCCATTCTGCGATTTTGCGGCCAGCTCCCATAAAAACGAGTTGTAAAATGGAGGTTCAGGGCACTGCAATTCACAAACCTGCAGAGTTATAAATGATAACTCTCGTCCACAAATATATTGAGGGGAGGCAAAGAAGAGGATTTGAAATCAAGGCAGAATTGCAGGAAACAGATTTCAGGAGGTAGATACGAATCGCCTTTAAAGCACATGAAAAGCGGCAAAACGTTGACAATGATGCCCTTGGCCAAAAAGGGCGTATGCGTTTTTTCCTGAATATATTCAGGAAAAAACGCATACGCCCTTTTTGGCCAACCAAGCAACCTGGAAAGGCAAATCAGTGCTACAAAGAAGTCTCGCTTCCCATCGGTCAAAAGGGCCATGCTGAAAAAAGTGTCAAAACCAGAAATGCAGGATAGGCCATGGAGAAATGGGAGCCTTGCTACACTGATGGGCGGGATGTAAATTGCCAAGAGCCACTCTGGAGAAGTGTCCGGTGAGTCCTGAAACATCTGAAAAACACAGCTTAGAGAGCATAGGGCACTTCCACTCATGGGGGTATAAATTGGGAAAATTAAAAATCAGCAAGACACAAGCACCCCAAAGTTTAGGGCTGCTCTGTTGACCAGGACCTCCACTTCATTCCACCTTAAATATCCCAGGAAAGAGAAAAATGGATAAAGAAGTTGTGGTCCTTATGTACAATGGAATATCACTCAGCCATGAAATCAATGTCGTAAGGTTAGTAGCAGCATGATGCGTGGATTTAGGTACGATGATTCTAAGTGAAATAAGTCACACAGAAAAGGACACTTCTCATAAGGTATCACTGATAGAGGGAATGTAAAAACCGTTACACTTGAACTGAATTACAAAACAGAACAGAGTCACACATGCAGAAAACACACTATGGCTGCTTAACGGGAAAGGTGAGGTGGGGTGATACATAAAACAAGGGTATCAAATTAGCTCAGATACCGTTCCATAAACCCAATATGTAATAGACAAGACCTACTCCTTGCTCAGAGAACTGGACTCAACACGCCCTATTCACCGCACAAGAATATATCTGACTAATAATAATCGTAAAACCTATGTATTGATATCTCTCTGTTAGTGTGTCAAGTGGGTGTAAAGCGGCATAAACACAGCAGTGAAAAGCAGCTAAACCCCATTATAAAAATAAATTACTTTGAAACACCCATGAAACAAAGACAGTGAAAGAGAGAGAAATTCTTACACAATGCGTTCAGGGGCTGTGATGCAACCTGGATTGACCATATCTAGACGCACAGCAGGATGAGACATAAGGGTGGACACTCTTGGGGCTGAGAGGTTTGGTGAGGTTGGGTAAGCAAACGCAGACCCTTTAAAGGAATACTGCGTGGTACCCACCGCATGGGTCCCAAATCTCCAGGTTCAAGGGCATCTTCCTACATCAAAAACATGCATGAGAAACCCAGAAGATGGTACACCGTGTGATGGGGAAAGGTTTCTAAAACGCACCTCATTTCTCATCTCCTTGTGCCCGGGTTCGCCATTCCAGCTGCTTTACTAGCAAGCTCCCTACGTGGAGCATCAGCACCTTTAACCTCCTGTTCCGTACAGGTTGCAATTGTCCTGAGGATAAACGGGAAGACGTGGAACCAACGAGAGACTAGCTCTTGGTGTTGGGACAGGCACAGGTCACTCTATTTTCCCATCAGAAAGAAGAATTAACCACAGGCTCAGCCTGCCCCCCGGAACCAGAACAGGGCCTGAAGCCATTCTGCGATTTTGCGGCCAGCTCCCATAAAAACGAGTTGTAAAATGGAGGTTCAGGGCACTGCAATTCACAAACCTGCAGAGTTATAAATGATAACTCTCGTCCACAAATATATTGAGGGAAGGCAAAGAAGAGGATTTGAAATCAAGGCAGAATTGCAGGAAACAGATTTCAGGAGGTAGATACGAATCGCCTTTAAAGCACATGAAAAGCGGCAAAACGTTGACAGTGATGCCCTTGGCCAAAAAGGGCGTATGCGTTTTTTCCTGAATATATTCAGGAAAAAACGCATACGCCCTTTTTGGCCAACCAAGCAACCTGGAAAGGCAAATCAGCTCTACAAAGAAGTCTTGCTTCCCATCGGTCAAATGGGCCATGCTGAAAAAAGTGTCAAATCCAGAAATGCAGGACAGGCCATGGAGAAATGGGAGCCTTGCTACACTGATGGGCGGGATGTAAATTGCCAAGAGCCACTCTGGAGAAGTGTCCGGTGAGTCCTGAAACATCTGAAAAACACAGCTTAGAGAGCATAGGGCACTTCCACTCATGGGGGTATAAATTGGGAAAATTAAAAATCAGCAAGACACAAGCACCCCAAAGTTTAGGGCTGCTCTGTTGACCAGGACCTCCACTTCATTCCACCTTAAATATCCCAGGAAAGAGAAAAATGGATAAAGAAGTTGTGGTCCTTATGTACAATGGAATATCACTCAGCCAGGAAATCAATGTCGTAAGGTTAGTAGCAGCATGATGAGTGGATTTAGGTACGACGATTCTAAGTGAAATAAGTCACACAGAAAAGGACACTTCTCATAAGGTATCACTGATAGAGGGAATGTAAAAACCGTTACACTTGAACTGAATTACAAAACAGAACAGAGTCACACATGCAGAAAACACACTATGGCTGCTTAACGGGAAAGGTGAGGTGGGGTGATACATAAAACAAGGGTATCAAATTAGCTCAGATACCGTTCCATAAACCCAATATGTAATAGACAAGACCTACTCCTTGCTCAGAGAACTGGACTCAACACGTCCTATTCACCGCACAAGAATATATCTGACTAATAATAATCGTAAAACCTATGTATTGATATCTCTCTGTTAGTGTGTCAAGTGGGTGTAAAGCGGCATAAACACAGCAGTGAAAAGCAGCTAAACCCCATTATAAAAATAAATTACTTTGAAACACCCATGAAACAAAGACAGTGAAAGAGAGAGAAATTCTTACACAATGCGTTCAGGGGCTGTGATGCAACCTGGATTGACCATATCTAGACGCACAGCTGGATGAGACATAAGGGTGGACACTCTTGGGGCTGAGAGGTTTGGTGAGGTTGGGTGAGCAAACGCAGACCCTTTAAAGGAATACTGCGTGGTACCCATCGCATGGGTCCCAAATCTCCAGGTTCAAGGGCATCTTCCTACATCAAAAACATGCATGAGAAACCCAGAAGATGGTACACCGTGTGATGGGGAAAGGTTTCTAAAACGCACCTCATTTCTCATCTCCTTGTGCCCGGGTTCGCCATTCTAGCCGCTTTACTAGCAAGCTCCCAACTTGGAGCATCAGCACCTTTAACCTCCTGTTCCGTACAGGTTGCAATTTGTCCTGAGGATAAACGGGAAGACGTGGAACCAACATGAGACTAGCTCTTGGTGTTGGGACAGGCACAGGTCACTCTATTTTCCCATCAGAAAGAAGAATTAACCACAGGCTCAGCCTGCCCCCCGGAACCAGAACAGGGCCTGAAGCCATTCTGCGATTTTGCGGCCAGCTCCCATAAAAACGAGTTGTAAAATGGAGGTTCAGGGCACTGCAATTCACAAACCTGCAGAGTTATAAATGATAACTCTCGTCCACAAATATATTGAGGGGAGGCAAAGAAGAGGATTTGAAATCAAGGCAGAATTGCAGGAAACAGATTTCAGGAGGTAGATACGAATCGCCTTTAAAGCACATGAAAAGCGGCAAAACGTTGACAATGATGCCCTTGGCCAAAAAGGGCGTATGCGTTTTTTCCTGAATATATTCAGGAAAAAACGCATACGCCCTTTTTGGCCAACCAAGCAACCTGGAAAGGCAAATCAGTGCTACAAAGAAGTCTCGCTTCCCATCGGTCAAAAGGGCCATGCTGAAAAAAGTGTCAAAACCAGAAATGCAGGATAGGCCATGGAGAAATGGGAGCCTTGCTACACTGATGGGCGGGATGTAAATTGCCAAGAGCCACTCTGGAGAAGTGTCCGGTGAGTCCTGAAACATCTGAAAAACACAGCTTAGAGAGCATAGGGCACTTCCACTCATGGGGGTATAAATTGGGAAAATTAAAAATCAGCAAGACACAAGCACCCCAAAGTTTAGGGCTGCTCTGTTGACCAGGACCTCCACTTCATTCCACCTTAAATATCCCAGGAAAGAGAAAAATGGATAAAGAAGTTGTGGTCCTTATGTACAATGGAATATCACTCAGCCATGAAATCAATGTCGTAAGGTTAGTAGCAGCATGATGCGTGGATTTAGGTACGATGATTCTAAGTGAAATAAGTCACACAGAAAAGGACACTTCTCATAAGGTATCACTGATAGAGGGAATGTAAAAACCGTTACACTTGAACTGAATTACAAAACAGAACAGAGTCACACATGCAGAAAACACACTATGGCTGCTTAACGGGAAAGGTGAGGTGGGGTGATACATAAAACAAGGGTATCAAATTAGCTCAGATACCGTTCCATAAACCCAATATGTAATAGACAAGACCTACTCCTTGCTCAGAGAACTGGACTCAACACGCCCTATTCACCGCACAAGAATATATCTGACTAATAATAATCGTAAAACCTATGTATTGATATCTCTCTGTTAGTGTGTCAAGTGGGTGTAAAGCGGCATAAACACAGCAGTGAAAAGCAGCTAAACCCCATTATAAAAATAAATTACTTTGAAACACCCATGAAACAAAGACAGTGAAAGAGAGAGAAATTCTTACACAATGCGTTCAGGGGCTGTGATGCAACCTGGATTGACCATATCTAGACGCACAGCAGGATGAGACATAAGGGTGGACACTCTTGGGGCTGAGAGGTTTGGTGAGGTTGGGTAAGCAAACGCAGACCCTTTAAAGGAATACTGCGTGGTACCCATCGCATGGGTCCCAAATCTCCAGGTTCAAGGGCATCTTCCTACATCAAAAACATGCATGAGAAACCCAGAAGATGGTACACCGTGTGATGGGGAAAGGTTTCTAAAACGCACCTCATTTCTCATCTCCTTGTGCCCGGGTTCGCCATTCCAGCTGCTTTACTAGCAAGCTCCCTACGTGGAGCATCAGCACCTTTAACCTCCTGTTCCGTACAGGTTGCAATTGTCCTGAGGATAAACGGGAAGACGTGGAACCAACGAGAGACTAGCTCTTGGTGTTGGGACAGGCACAGGTCACTCTATTTTCCCATCAGAAAGAAGAATTAACCACAGGCTCAGCCTGCCCCCCGGAACCAGAACAGGGCCTGAAGCCATTCTGCGATTTTGCGGCCAGCTCCCATAAAAACGAGTTGTAAAATGGAGGTTCAGGGCACTGCAATTCACAAACCTGCAGAGTTATAAATGATAACTCTCGTCCACAAATATATTGAGGGAAGGCAAAGAAGAGGATTTGAAATCAAGGCAGAATTGCAGGAAACAGATTTCAGGAGGTAGATACGAATCGCCTTTAAAGCACATGAAAAGCGGCAAAACGTTGACAGTGATGCCCTTGGCCAAAAAGGGCGTATGCGTTTTTTCCTGAATATATTCAGGAAAAAACGCATACGCCCTTTTTGGCCAACCAAGCAACCTGGAAAGGCAAATCAGCTCTACAAAGAAGTCTTGCTTCCCATCGGTCAAATGGGCCATGCTGAAAAAAGTGTCAAATCCAGAAATGCAGGACAGGCCATGGAGAAATGGGAGCCTTGCTACACTGATGGGCGGGATGTAAATTGCCAAGAGCCACTCTGGAGAAGTGTCCGGTGAGTCCTGAAACATCTGAAAAACACAGCTTAGAGAGCATAGGGCACTTCCACTCATGGGGGTATAAATTGGGAAAATTAAAAATCAGCAAGACACAAGCACCCCAAAGTTTAGGGCTGCTCTGTTGACCAGGACCTCCACTTCATTCCACCTTAAATATCCCAGGAAAGAGAAAAATGGATAAAGAAGTTGTGGTCCTTATGTACAATGGAATATCACTCAGCCAGGAAATCAATGTCGTAAGGTTAGTAGCAGCATGATGAGTGGATTTAGGTACGACGATTCTAAGTGAAATAAGTCACACAGAAAAGGACACTTCTCATAAGGTATCACTGATAGAGGGAATGTAAAAACCGTTACACTTGAACTGAATTACAAAACAGAACAGAGTCACACATGCAGAAAACACACTATGGCTGCTTAACGGGAAAGGTGAGGTGGGGTGATACATAAAACAAGGGTATCAAATTAGCTCAGATACCGTTCCATAAACCCAATATGTAATAGACAAGACCTACTCCTTGCTCAGAGAACTGGACTCAACACGTCCTATTCACCGCACAAGAATATATCTGACTAATAATAATCGTAAAACCTATGTATTGATATCTCTCTGTTAGTGTGTCAAGTGGGTGTAAAGCGGCATAAACACAGCAGTGAAAAGCAGCTAAACCCCATTATAAAAATAAATTACTTTGAAACACCCATGAAACAAAGACAGTGAAAGAGAGAGAAATTCTTACACAATGCGTTCAGGGGCTGTGATGCAACCTGGATTGACCATATCTAGACGCACAGCTGGATGAGACATAAGGGTGGACACTCTTGGGGCTGAGAGGTTTGGTGAGGTTGGGTGAGCAAACGCAGACCCTTTAAAGGAATACTGCGTGGTACCCATCGCATGGGTCCCAAATCTCCAGGTTCAAGGGCATCTTCCTACATCAAAAACATGCATGAGAAACCCAGAAGATGGTACACCGTGTGATGGGGAAAGGTTTCTAAAACGCACCTCATTTCTCATCTCCTTGTGCCCGGGTTCGCCATTCCAGCTGCTTTACTAGCAAGCTCCCTACGTGGAGCATCAGCACCTTTAACCTCCTGTTCCGTACAGGTTGCAATTGTCCTGAGGATAAACGGGAAGACGTGGAACCAACGAGAGACTAGCTCTTGGTGTTGGGACAGGCACAGGTCACTCTATTTTCCCATCAGAAAGAAGAATTAACCACAGGCTCAGCCTGCCCCCCGGAACCAGAACAGGGCCTGAAGCCATTCTGCGATTTTGCGGCCAGCTCCCATAAAAACGAGTTGTAAAATGGAGGTTCAGGGCACTGCAATTCACAAACCTGCAGAGTTATAAATGATAACTCTCGTCCACAAATATATTGAGGGAAGGCAAAGAAGAGGATTTGAAATCAAGGCAGAATTGCAGGAAACAGATTTCAGGAGGTAGATACGAATCGCCTTTAAAGCACATGAAAAGCGGCAAAACGTTGACAGTGATGCCCTTGGCCAAAAAGGGCGTATGCGTTTTTTCCTGAATATATTCAGGAAAAAACGCATACGCCCTTTTTGGCCAACCAAGCAACCTGGAAAGGCAAATCAGCTCTACAAAGAAGTCTTGCTTCCCATCGGTCAAATGGGCCATGCTGAAAAAAGTGTCAAATCCAGAAATGCAGGACAGGCCATGGAGAAATGGGAGCCTTGCTACACTGATGGGCGGGATGTAAATTGCCAAGAGCCACTCTGGAGAAGTGTCCGGTGAGTCCTGAAACATCTGAAAAACACAGCTTAGAGAGCATAGGGCACTTCCACTCATGGGGGTATAAATTGGGAAAATTAAAAATCAGCAAGACACAAGCACCCCAAAGTTTAGGGCTGCTCTGTTGACCAGGACCTCCACTTCATTCCACCTTAAATATCCCAGGAAAGAGAAAAATGGATAAAGAAGTTGTGGTCCTTATGTACAATGGAATATCACTCAGCCAGGAAATCAATGTCGTAAGGTTAGTAGCAGCATGATGAGTGGATTTAGGTACGACGATTCTAAGTGAAATAAGTCACACAGAAAAGGACACTTCTCATAAGGTATCACTGATAGAGGGAATGTAAAAACCGTTACACTTGAACTGAATTACAAAACAGAACAGAGTCACACATGCAGAAAACACACTATGGCTGCTTAACGGGAAAGGTGAGGTGGGGTGATACATAAAACAAGGGTATCAAATTAGCTCAGATACCGTTCCATAAACCCAATATGTAATAGACAAGACCTACTCCTTGCTCAGAGAACTGGACTCAACACGTCCTATTCACCGCACAAGAATATATCTGACTAATAATAATCGTAAAACCTATGTATTGATATCTCTCTGTTAGTGTGTCAAGTGGGTGTAAAGCGGCATAAACACAGCAGTGAAAAGCAGCTAAACCCCATTATAAAAATAAATTACTTTGAAACACCCATGAAACAAAGACAGTGAAAGAGAGAGAAATTCTTACACAATGCGTTCAGGGGCTGTGATGCAACCTGGATTGACCATATCTAGACGCACAGCTGGATGAGACATAAGGGTGGACACTCTTGGGGCTGAGAGGTTTGGTGAGGTTGGGTGAGCAAACGCAGACCCTTTAAAGGAATACTGCGTGGTACCCATCGCATGGGTCCCAAATCTCCAGGTTCAAGGGCATCTTCCTACATCAAAAACATGCATGAGAAACCCAGAAGATGGTACACCGTGTGATGGGGAAAGGTTTCTAAAACGCACCTCATTTCTCATCTCCTTGTGCCCGGGTTCGCCATTCCAGACGCTTTACTAGCAAGCTCCCTACTTGGAGCATCAGCACCTTTAACCTCCTGTTCCGTAGAGGTTGCAATTTGTCCTGAGGATAAACGGGAAGACTTGGGACCAACGAGAGACTAGCTCTTGGTGTTGGGACAGGCACAGGTCACTCTATTTTCCCATCAGAAAGAAGAATTAACCACAGGCTCAGCCTGCCCCCCGGAACCAGAACAGGGCCTGAAGCCATTCTGCGATTTTGCGGCCAGCTCCCATAAAAACGAGTTGTAAAATGGAGGTTCAGGGCACTGCAATTCACAAACCTGCAGAGTTATAAATGATAACTCCCGTCCACAAATATATTGAGGGAAGGCAAAGAAGAGGATTTGAAATCAAGGCAGAATTGCAGGAAACAGATTTCAGGAGGTAGATACGAATCGCCTTTAAAGCACATGAAAAGCGGCAAAACGTTGACAATGATGCCCTTGGCCAAAAAGGGCGTATGCGTTTTTTCCTGAATATATTCAGGAAAAAACGCATACGCCCTTTTTGGCCAACCAAGCAACCTGGAAAGGCAAATCAGCGCTACAAAGAAGTCTCGCTTCCCATCGGTCAAAAGGGCCATGCTGAAAAAAGTGTCAAAACCAGAAATGCAGGACAGGCCATGGAGAAATGGGAGCCTTGCTACACTGATGGGCGGGATGTAAATTGCCAACAGCCACTCTGGAGAAGTGTCCGGTGAGTCCTGAAACATCTGAAAAACACAGCTTAGAGAGCATAGGGCACTTCCACTCATGGGGGTATAAATTGGGAAAATTAAAAATCAGCAAGACACAAGCACCCCAAAGTTTAGGGCTGCTCTGTTGACCAGGACCTCCACTTCATTCCACCTTAAATATCCCAGGAAAGAGAAAAATGGATAAAGAAGTTGTGGTCCTTATGTACAATGGAATATCACTCAGCCAGGAAATCAATGTCGTAAGGTTAGTAGCAGCATGATGAGTGGATTTAGGTACGACGATTCTAAGTGAAATAAGTCACACAGAAAAGGACACTTCTCATAAGGTATCACTGATAGAGGGAATGTAAAAACCGTTACACTTGAACTGAATTACAAAACAGAACAGAGTCACACATGCAGAAAACACACTATGGCTGCTTAACGGGAAAGGTGAGGTGGGGTGATACATAAAACAAGGGTATCAAATTAGCTCAGATACCGTTCCATAAACCCAATATGTAATAGACAAGACCTACTCCTTGCTCAGAGAACTGGACTCAACACGCCCTATTCACCGCACAAGAATATATCTGACTAATAATAATCGTAAAACCTATGTATTGATATCTCTCTGTTAGTGTGTCAAGTGGGTGTAAAGCGGCATAAACACAGCAGTGAAAAGCAGCTAAACCCCATTATAAAAATAAATTACTTTGAAACACCCATGAAACAAAGACAGTGAAAGAGAGAGAAATTCTTACACAATGCGTTCAGGGGCTGTGATGCAACCTGGATTGACCATATCTAGACGCACAGCTGGATGAGACATAAGGGTGGACACTCTTGGGGCTGAGAGGTTTGGTGAGGTTGGGTGAGCAAACGCAGACCCTTTAAAGGAATACTGCGTGGTACCCATCGCATGGGTCCCAAATCTCCAGGTTCAAGGGCATCTTCCTACATCAAACACATGCATGAGAAACCCAGAAGATGGTACACCGTGTGATGGGGAAAGGTTTCTAAAACGCACCTCATTTCTCATCTCCTTGTGCCCGGGTTCGCCATTCTAGCCGCTTTACTAGCAAGCTCCCAACTTGGAGCATCAGCACCTTTAACCTCCTGTTCCGTACAGGTTGCAATTTGTCCTGAGGATAAACGGGAAGACGTGGAACCAACATGAGACTAGCTCTTGGTGTTGGGACAGGCACAGGTCACTCTATTTTCCCATCAGAAAGAAGAATTAACCACAGGCTCAGCCTGCCCCCCGGAACCAGAACAGGGCCTGAAGCCATTCTGCGATTTTGCGGCCAGCTCCCATAAAAACGAGTTGTAAAATGGAGGTTCAGGGCACTGCAATTCACAAACCTGCAGAGTTATAAATGATAACTCTCGTCCACAAATATATTGAGGGGAGGCAAAGAAGAGGATTTGAAATCAAGGCAGAATTGCAGGAAACAGATTTCAGGAGGTAGATACGAATCGCCTTTAAAGCACATGAAAAGCGGCAAAACGTTGACAATGATGCCCTTGGCCAAAAAGGGCGTATGCGTTTTTTCCTGAATATATTCAGGAAAAAACGCATACGCCCTTTTTGGCCAACCAAGCAACCTGGAAAGGCAAATCAGCGCTACAAAGAAGTCTCGCTTCCCATCGGTCAAAAGGGCCATGCTGAAAAAAGTGTCAAAACCAGAAATGCAGGACAGGCCATGGAGAAATGGGAGCCTTGCTACACTGATGGGCGGGATGTAAATTGCCAAGAGCCACTCTGGAGAAGTGTCCGGTGAGTCCTGAAACATCTGAAAAACACAGCTTAGAGAGCATAGGGCACTTCCACTCATGGGGGTATAAATTGGGAAAATTAAAAATCAGCAAGACACAAGCACCCCAAAGTTTAGGGCTGCTCTGTTGACCAGGACCTCCACTTCATTCCACCTTAAATATCCCAGGAAAGAGAAAAATGGATAAAGAAGTTGTGGTCCTTATGTACAATGGAATATCACTCAGCCATGAAATCAATGTCATAAGGTTAGTAGCAGCATGATGAGTGGATTTAGGTACGACGATTCTAACTGAAATAAGTCACACAGAAAAGGACACTTCTCATAAGGTATCACTGATAGAGGGAATGTAAAAACCGTTACACTTGAACTGAATTACAAAACAGAACAGAGTCACACATGCAGAAAACACACTATGGCTGCTTAACGGGAAAGGTGAGGTGGGGTGATACATAAAACAAGGGTATCAAATTAGCTCAGATACCGTTCCATAAACCCAATATGTAATAGACAAGACCTACTCCTTGCTCAGAGAACTGGACTCAACACGTCCTATTCACCGCACAAGAATATATCTGACTAATAATAATCGTAAAACCTATGTATTGATATCTCTCTGTTAGTGTGTCAAGTGGGTGTAAAGCGGCATAAACACAGCAGTGAAAAGCAGCTAAACCCCATTATAAAAATAAATTACTTTGAAACACCCATGAAACAAAGACAGTGAAAGAGAGAGAAATTCTTACACAATGCGTTCAGGGGCTGTGATGCAACCTGGATTGACCATATCTAGACGCACAGCTGGATGAGACATAAGGGTGGACACTCTTGGGGCTGAGAGGTTTGGTGAGGTTGGGTGAGCAAACGCACACCCTTTAAAGGAATACTGCGTGGTACCCATCGCATGGGTCCCAAATCTCCAGGTTCAAGGGCATCTTCCTACATCAAAAACATGCATGAGAAACCCAGAAGATGGTACACCGTGTGATGGGGAAAGGTTTCTAAAACGCACCTCATTTCTCATCTCCTTGTGCCCGGGTTCGCCATTCCAGCCGCTTTACTAGCAAGCTCCCTACTTGGAGCATCAGCACCTTTAACCTCCTGTTCCATACAGGTTGCAATTTGTCCTGAGGATAAACGGGAAGACGTGGAACCAACGAGAGACTAGCTCTTGGTGTTGGGACAGGCACAGGTCACTCTATTTTCCCATCAGAAAGAAGAATTAACCACAGGCTCAGCCTGCGCCCCGGAACCAGAACAGGGCCTGAAGCCATTCTGCGATTTTGCGGCCAGCTCCCATAAAAACGAGTTGTAAAATGGAGGTTCAGGGCACTGCAATTCACAAACCTGCAGAGTTATAAATGATAACTCTCGTCCACAAATATATTGAGGGAAGGCAAAGAAGAGGATTTGAAATCAAGGCAGAATTGCAGGAAACAGATTTCAGGAAGTAGATTCGAATCGCCTTTAAAGCACATGAAAAGCGGCAAAACGTTGACAATGATGCCCTTGGCCAAAAAGGGCGTATGCGTTTTTTGCTGAATATATTCAGGAAAAAACGCATACGCCCTTTTTGGCCAACCAAGCAACCTGGAAAGGCAAATCAGCGCTACAAAGAAGTCTCGCTTCCCATTGGTCAAAAGGGCCATGCTGAAAAAAGTGTCAAAACCAGAAATGCAGGACAGGCCATGGAGAAATGGGAGCCTTGCTACACTGATGGGCGGGATGTAAATTGCCAAGAGCCACTCTGGAGAAGTGTCCGGTGAGTCCTGAAACATCTGAAAAACACAGCTTAGAGAGCATAGGGCACTTCCACTCATGGGGGTATAAATTGGGAAAATTAAAAATCAGCAAGACACAAGCACCCCAAAGTTTAGGGCTGCTCTGTTGACCAGGACCTCCACTTCATTCCACCTTAAATATCCCAGGAAAGAGAAAAATAGATAAAGAAGTTGTAGTCCTTATGTACAATGGAATATCACTCAGCCAGGAAATCAATGTCGTAAGGTTAGTAGCAGCATGATGAGTGGATTTAGGTACGACGATTCTAAGTGAAATAAGTCACACAGAAAAGGACACTTCTCATAAGGTATCACTGATAGAGGGAATGTAAAAACCGTTACACTTGAACTGAATTACAAAACAGAACAGAGTCACACATGCAGAAAACACACTATGGCTGCTTAACGGGAAAGGTGAGGTGGGGTGATACATAAAACAAGGGTATCAAATTAGCTCAGATACCGTTCCATAAACCCAATATGTAATAGACAAGACCTACTCCTTGCTCAGAGAACTGGACTCAACACGCCCTATTCACCGCACAAGAATATATCTGACTAATAATAATCGTAAAACCTATGTATTGATATCTCTCTGTTAGTGTGTCAAGTGGGTGTAAAGCGGCATAAACACAGCAGTGAAAAGCAGCTAAACCCCATTATAAAAATAAATTACTTTGAAACACCCATGAAACAAAGACAGTGAAAGAGAGAGAAATTCTTACACAATGCGTTCAGGGGCTGTGATGCAACCTGGATTGACCATATCTAGACGCACAGCTGGATGAGACATAAGGGTGGACACTCTTGGGGCTGAGAGGTTTGGTGAGGTTGGGTGAGCAAACGCAGACCCTTTAAAGGAATACTGCGTGGTACCCATCGCATGGGTCCCAAATCTCCAGGTTCAAGGGCATCTTCCTACATCAAAAACATGCATGAGAAACCCAGAAGATGGTACACCGTGTGATGGGGAAAGGTTTCTAAAACGCACCTCATTTCTCATCTCCTTGTGCCCGGGTTCGCCATTCTAGCCGCTTTACTAGCAAGCTCCCAACTTGGAGCATCAGCACCTTTAACCTCCTGTTCCGTACAGGTTGCAATTTGTCCTGAGGATAAACGGGAAGACGTGGAACCAACATGAGACTAGCTCTTGGTGTTGGGACAGGCACAGGTCACTCTATTTTCCCATCAGAAAGAAGAATTAACCACAGGCTCAGCCTGCCCCCCGGAACCAGAACAGGGCCTGAAGCCATTCTGCGATTTTGCGGCCAGCTCCCATAAAAACGAGTTGTAAAATGGAGGTTCAGGGCACTGCAATTCACAAACCTGCAGAGTTATAAATGATAACTCTCGTCCACAAATATATTGAGGGGAGGCAAAGAAGAGGATTTAAAATCAAGGCAGAATTGCAGGAAACAGATTTCAGGAGGTAGATACGAATCGCCTTTAAAGCACATGAAAAGCGGCAAAACGTTGACAATGATGCCCTTGGCCAAAAAGGGCGTATGCGTTTTTTCCTGAATATATTCAGGAAAAAACGCATACGCCCTTTTTGGCCAACCAAGCAACCTGGAAAGGCAAATCAGTGCTACAAAGAAGTCTCGCTTCCCATCGGTCAAAAGGGCCATGCTGAAAAAAGTGTCAAAACCAGAAATGCAGGATAGGCCATGGAGAAATGGGAGCCTTGCTACACTGATGGGCGGGATGTAAATTGCCAAGAGCCACTCTGGAGAAGTGTCCGGTGAGTCCTGAAACATCTGAAAAACACAGCTTAGAGAGCATAGGGCACTTCCACTCATGGGGGTATAAATTGGGAAAATTAAAAATCAGCAAGACACAAGCACCCCAAAGTTTAGGGCTGCTCTGTTGACCAGGACCTCCACTTCATTCCACCTTAAATATCCCAGGAAAGAGAAAAATGGATAAAGAAGTTGTGGTCCTTATGTACAATGGAATATCACTCAGCCATGAAATCAATGTCGTAAGGTTAGTAGCAGCATGATGCGTGGATTTAGGTACGATGATTCTAAGTGAAATAAGTCACACAGAAAAGGACACTTCTCATAAGGTATCACTGATAGAGGGAATGTAAAAACCGTTACACTTGAACTGAATTACAAAACAGAACAGAGTCACACATGCAGAAAACACACTATGGCTGCTTAACGGGAAAGGTGAGGTGGGGTGATACATAAAACAAGGGTATCAAATTAGCTCAGATACCGTTCCATAAACCCAATATGTAATAGACAAGACCTACTCCTTGCTCAGAGAACTGGACTCAACACGCCCTATTCACCGCACAAGAATATATCTGACTAATAATAATCGTAAAACCTATGTATTGATATCTCTCTGTTAGTGTGTCAAGTGGGTGTAAAGCGGCATAAACACAGCAGTGAAAAGCAGCTAAACCCCATTATAAAAATAAATTACTTTGAAACACCCATGAAACAAAGACAGTGAAAGAGAGAGAAATTCTTACACAATGCGTTCAGGGGCTGTGATGCAACCTGGATTGACCATATCTAGACGCACAGCAGGATGAGACATAAGGGTGGACACTCTTGGGGCTGAGAGGTTTGGTGAGGTTGGGTAAGCAAACGCAGACCCTTTAAAGGAATACTGCGTGGTACCCATCGCATGGGTCCCAAATCTCCAGGTTCAAGGGCATCTTCCTACATCAAAAACATGCATGAGAAACCCAGAAGATGGTACACCGTGTGATGGGGAAAGGTTTCTAAAACGCACCTCATTTCTCATCTCCTTGTGCCCGGGTTCGCCATTCCAGCCGCTTTACTAGCAAGCTCCCTACGTGGAGCATCAGCACCTTTAACCTCCTGTTCCGTACAGGTTGCAATTGTCCTGAGGATAAACGGGAAGACGTGGAACCAACGAGAGACTAGCTCTTGGTGTTGGGACAGGCACAGGTCACTCTATTTTCCCATCAGAAAGAAGAATTAACCACAGGCTCAGCCTGCCCCCCGGAACCAGAACAGGGCCTGAAGCCATTCTGCGATTTTGCGGCCAGCTCCCATAAAAACGAGTTGTAAAATGGAGGTTCAGGGCACTGCAATTCACAAACCTGCAGAGTTATAAATGATAACTCTCGTCCACAAATATATTGAGGGAAGGCAAAGAAGAGGATTTGAAATCAAGGCAGAATTGCAGGAAACAGATTTCAGGAGGTAGATACGAATCGCCTTTAAAGCACATGAAAAGCGGCAAAACGTTGACAGTGATGCCCTTGGCCAAAAAGGGCGTATGCGTTTTTTCCTGAATATATTCAGGAAAAAACGCATACGCCCTTTTTGGCCAACCAAGCAACCTGGAAAGGCAAATCAGCTCTACAAAGAAGTCTTGCTTCCCATCGGTCAAATGGGCCATGCTGAAAAAAGTGTCAAATCCAGAAATGCAGGACAGGCCATGGAGAAATGGGAGCCTTGCTACACTGATGGGCGGGATGTAAATTGCCAAGAGCCACTCTGGAGAAGTGTCCGGTGAGTCCTGAAACATCTGAAAAACACAGCTTAGAGAGCATAGGGCACTTCCACTCATGGGGGTATAAATTGGGAAAATTAAAAATCAGCAAGACACAAGCACCCCAAAGTTTAGGGCTGCTCTGTTGACCAGGACCTCCACTTCATTCCACCTTAAATATCCCAGGAAAGAGAAAAATGGATAAAGAAGTTGTGGTCCTTATGTACAATGGAATATCACTCAGCCAGGAAATCAATGTCGTAAGGTTAGTAGCAGCATGATGAGTGGATTTAGGTACGACGATTCTAAGTGAAATAAGTCACACAGAAAAGGACACTTCTCATAAGGTATCACTGATAGAGGGAATGTAAAAACCGTTACACTTGAACTGAATTACAAAACAGAACAGAGTCACACATGCAGAAAACACACTATGGCTGCTTAACGGGAAAGGTGAGGTGGGGTGATACATAAAACAAGGGTATCAAATTAGCTCAGATACCGTTCCATAAACCCAATATGTAATAGACAAGACCTACTCCTTGCTCAGAGAACTGGACTCAACACGTCCTATTCACCGCACAAGAATATATCTGACTAATAATAATCGTAAAACCTATGTATTGATATCTCTCTGTTAGTGTGTCAAGTGGGTGTAAAGCGGCATAAACACAGCAGTGAAAAGCAGCTAAACCCCATTATAAAAATAAATTACTTTGAAACACCCATGAAACAAAGACAGTGAAAGAGAGAGAAATTCTTACACAATGCGTTCAGGGGCTGTGATGCAACCTGGATTGACCATATCTAGACGCACAGCTGGATGAGACATAAGGGTGGACACTCTTGGGGCTGAGAGGTTTGGTGAGGTTGGGTGAGCAAACGCAGACCCTTTAAAGGAATACTGCGTGGTACCCATCGCATGGGTCCCAAATCTCCAGGTTCAAGGGCATCTTCCTACATCAAAAACATGCATGAGAAACCCAGAAGATGGTACACCGTGTGATGGGGAAAGGTTTCTAAAACGCACCTCATTTCTCATCTCCTTGTGCCCGGGTTCGCCATTCCAGACGCTTTACTAGCAAGCTCCCTACTTGGAGCATCAGCACCTTTAACCTCCTGTTCCGTAGAGGTTGCAATTTGTCCTGAGGATAAACGGGAAGACTTGGGACCAACGAGAGACTAGCTCTTGGTGTTGGGACAGGCACAGGTCACTCTATTTTCCCATCAGAAAGAAGAATTAACCACAGGCTCAGCCTGCCCCCCGGAACCAGAACAGGGCCTGAAGCCATTCTGCGATTTTGCGGCCAGCTCCCATAAAAACGAGTTGTAAAATGGAGGTTCAGGGCACTGCAATTCACAAACCTGCAGAGTTATAAATGATAACTCCCGTCCACAAATATATTGAGGGAAGGCAAAGAAGAGGATTTGAAATCAAGGCAGAATTGCAGGAAACAGATTTCAGGAGGTAGATACGAATCGCCTTTAAAGCACATGAAAAGCGGCAAAACGTTGACAATGATGCCCTTGGCCAAAAAGGGCGTATGCGTTTTTTCCTGAATATATTCAGGAAAAAACGCATACGCCCTTTTTGGCCAACCAAGCAACCTGGAAAGGCAAATCAGCGCTACAAAGAAGTCTCGCTTCCCATCGGTCAAAAGGGCCATGCTGAAAAAAGTGTCAAAACCAGAAATGCAGGACAGGCCATGGAGAAATGGGAGCCTTGCTACACTGATGGGCGGATTGTAAATTGCCAAGAGCCACTCTGGAGAAGTGTCCGGTGAGTCCTGAAACATCTGAAAAACACAGCTTAGAGAGCATAGGGCACTTCCACTCATGGGGGTATAAATTGGGAAAATTAAAAATCAGCAAGACACAAGCACCCCAAAGTTTAGGGCTGCTCTGTTGACCAGGACCTCCACTTCATTCCACCTTAAATATCCCAGGAAAGAGAAAAATGGATAAAGAAGTTGTGGTCCTTATGTACAATGGAATATCACTCAGCCAGGAAATCAATGTCGTAAGGTTAGTAGCAGCATGATGAGTGGATTTAGGTACGACGATTCTAAGTGAAATAAGTCACACAGAAAAGGACACTTCTCATAAGGTATCACTGATAGAGGGAATGTAAAAACCGTTACACTTGAACTGAATTACAAAACAGAACAGAGTCACACATGCAGAAAACACACTATGGCTGCTTAACGGGAAAGGTGAGGTGGGGTGATACATAAAACAAGGGTATCAAATTAGCTCAGATACCGTTCCATAAACCCAATATGTAATAGACAAGACCTACTCCTTGCTCAGAGAACTGGACTCAACACGCCCTATTCACCGCACAAGAATATATCTGACTAATAATAATCGTAAAACCTATGTATTGATATCTCTCTGTTAGTGTGTCAAGTGGGTGTAAAGCGGCATAAACACAGCAGTGAAAAGCAGCTAAACCCCATTATAAAAATAAATTACTTTGAAACACCCATGAAACAAAGACAGTGAAAGAGAGAGAAATTCTTACACAATGCGTTCAGGGGCTGTGATGCAACCTGGATTGACCATATCTAGACGCACAGCTGGATGAGACATAAGGGTGGACACTCTTGGGGCTGAGAGGTTTGGTGAGGTTGGGTGAGCAAACGCAGACCCTTTAAAGGAATACTGCGTGGTACCCATCGCATGGGTCCCAAATCTCCAGGTTCAAGGGCATCTTCCTACATCAAAAACATGCATGAGAAACCCAGAAGATGGTACACCGTGTGATGGGGAAAGGTTTCTAAAACGCACCTCATTTCTCATCTCCTTGTGCCCGGGTTCGCCATTCTAGCCGCTTTACTAGCAAGCTCCCAACTTGGAGCATCAGCACCTTTAACCTCCTGTTCCGTACAGGTTGCAATTTGTCCTGAGGATAAACGGGAAGACGTGGAACCAACATGAGACTAGCTCTTGGTGTTGGGACAGGCACAGGTCACTCTATTTTCCCATCAGAAAGAAGAATTAACCACAGGCTCAGCCTGCCCCCCGGAACCAGAACAGGGCCTGAAGCCATTCTGCGATTTTGCGGCCAGCTCCCATAAAAACGAGTTGTAAAATGGAGGTTCAGGGCACTGCAATTCACAAACCTGCAGAGTTATAAATGATAACTCTCGTCCACAAATATATTGAGGGGAGGCAAAGAAGAGGATTTGAAATCAAGGCAGAATTGCAGGAAACAGATTTCAGGAGGTAGATACGAATCGCCTTTAAAGCACATGAAAAGCGGCAAAACGTTGACAATGATGCCCTTGGCCAAAAAGGGCGTATGCGTTTTTTCCTGAATATATTCAGGAAAAAACGCATACGCCCTTTTTGGCCAACCAAGCAACCTGGAAAGGCAAATCAGTGCTACAAAGAAGTCTCGCTTCCCATCGGTCAAAAGGGCCATGCTGAAAAAAGTGTCAAAACCAGAAATGCAGGATAGGCCATGGAGAAATGGGAGCCTTGCTACACTGATGGGCGGGATGTAAATTGCCAAGAGCCACTCTGGAGAAGTGTCCGGTGAGTCCTGAAACATCTGAAAAACACAGCTTAGAGAGCATAGGGCACTTCCACTCATGGGGGTATAAATTGGGAAAATTAAAAATCAGCAAGACACAAGCACCCCAAAGTTTAGGGCTGCTCTGTTGACCAGGACCTCCACTTCATTCCACCTTAAATATCCCAGGAAAGAGAAAAATGGATAAAGAAGTTGTGGTCCTTATGTACAATGGAATATCACTCAGCCATGAAATCAATGTCGTAAGGTTAGTAGCAGCATGATGCGTGGATTTAGGTACGATGATTCTAAGTGAAATAAGTCACACAGAAAAGGACACTTCTCATAAGGTATCACTGATAGAGGGAATGTAAAAACCGTTACACTTGAACTGAATTACAAAACAGAACAGAGTCACACATGCAGAAAACACACTATGGCTGCTTAACGGGAAAGGTGAGGTGGGGTGATACATAAAACAAGGGTATCAAATTAGCTCAGATACCGTTCCATAAACCCAATATGTAATAGACAAGACCTACTCCTTGCTCAGAGAACTGGACTCAACACGCCCTATTCACCGCACAAGAATATATCTGACTAATAATAATCGTAAAACCTATGTATTGATATCTCTCTGTTAGTGTGTCAAGTGGGTGTAAAGCGGCATAAACACAGCAGTGAAAAGCAGCTAAACCCCATTATAAAAATAAATTACTTTGAAACACCCATGAAACAAAGACAGTGAAAGAGAGAGAAATTCTTACACAATGCGTTCAGGGGCTGTGATGCAACCTGGATTGACCATATCTAGACGCACAGCAGGATGAGACATAAGGGTGGACACTCTTGGGGCTGAGAGGTTTGGTGAGGTTGGGTAAGCAAACGCAGACCCTTTAAAGGAATACTGCGTGGTACCCATCGCATGGGTCCCAAATCTCCAGGTTCAAGGGCATCTTCCTACATCAAAAACATGCATGAGAAACCCAGAAGATGGTACACCGTGTGATGGGGAAAGGTTTCTAAAACGCACCTCATTTCTCATCTCCTTGTGCCCGGGTTCGCCATTCCAGCTGCTTTACTAGCAAGCTCCCTACGTGGAGCATCAGCACCTTTAACCTCCTGTTCCGTACAGGTTGCAATTGTCCTGAGGATAAACGGGAAGACGTGGAACCAACGAGAGACTAGCTCTTGGTGTTGGGACAGGCACAGGTCACTCTATTTTCCCATCAGAAAGAAGAATTAACCACAGGCTCAGCCTGCCCCCCGGAACCAGAACAGGGCCTGAAGCCATTCTGCGATTTTGCGGCCAGCTCCCATAAAAACGAGTTGTAAAATGGAGGTTCAGGGCACTGCAATTCACAAACCTGCAGAGTTATAAATGATAACTCTCGTCCACAAATATATTGAGGGAAGGCAAAGAAGAGGATTTGAAATCAAGGCAGAATTGCAGGAAACAGATTTCAGGAGGTAGATACGAATCGCCTTTAAAGCACATGAAAAGCGGCAAAACGTTGACAGTGATGCCCTTGGCCAAAAAGGGCGTATGCGTTTTTTCCTGAATATATTCAGGAAAAAACGCATACGCCCTTTTTGGCCAACCAAGCAACCTGGAAAGGCAAATCAGCTCTACAAAGAAGTCTTGCTTCCCATCGGTCAAATGGGCCATGCTGAAAAAAGTGTCAAATCCAGAAATGCAGGACAGGCCATGGAGAAATGGGAGCCTTGCTACACTGATGGGCGGGATGTAAATTGCCAAGAGCCACTCTGGAGAAGTGTCCGGTGAGTCCTGAAACATCTGAAAAACACAGCTTAGAGAGCATAGGGCACTTCCACTCATGGGGGTATAAATTGGGAAAATTAAAAATCAGCAAGACACAAGCACCCCAAAGTTTAGGGCTGCTCTGTTGACCAGGACCTCCACTTCATTCCACCTTAAATATCCCAGGAAAGAGATAAATGGATAAAGAAGTTGTGGTCCTTATGTACAATGGAATATCACTCAGCCAGGAAATCAATGTCGTAAGGTTAGTAGCAGCATGATGAGTGGATTTAGGTACGACGATTCTAAGTGAAATAAGTCACACAGAAAAGGACACTTCTCATAAGGTATCACTGATAGAGGGAATGTAAAAACCGTTACACTTGAACTGAATTACAAAACAGAACAGAGTCACACATGCAGAAAACACACTATGGCTGCTTAACGGGAAAGGTGAGGTGGGGTGATACATAAAACAAGGGTATCAAATTAGCTCAGATACCGTTCCATAAACCCAATATGTAATAGACAAGACCTACTCCTTGCTCAGAGAACTGGACTCAACACGTCCTATTCACCGCACAAGAATATATCTGACTAATAATAATCGTAAAACCTATGTATTGATATCTCTCTGTTAGTGTGTCAAGTGGGTGTAAAGCGGCATAAACACAGCAGTGAAAAGCAGCTAAACCCCATTATAAAAATAAATTACTTTGAAACACCCATGAAACAAAGACAGTGAAAGAGAGAGAAATTCTTACACAATGCGTTCAGGGGCTGTGATGCAACCTGGATTGACCATATCTAGACGCACAGCTGGATGAGACATAAGGGTGGACACTCTTGGGGCTGAGAGGTTTGGTGAGGTTGGGTGAGCAAACGCAGACCCTTTAAAGGAATACTGCGTGGTACCCATCGCATGGGTCCCAAATCTCCAGGTTCAAGGGCATCTTCCTACATCAAAAACATGCATGAGAAACCCAGAAGATGGTACACCGTGTGATGGGGAAAGGTTTCTAAAACGCACCTCATTTCTCATCTCCTTGTGCCCGGGTTCGCCATTCCAGACGCTTTACTAGCAAGCTCCCTACTTGGAGCATCAGCACCTTTAACCTCCTGTTCCGTAGAGGTTGCAATTTGTCCTGAGGATAAACGGGAAGACTTGGGACCAACGAGAGACTAGCTCTTGGTGTTGGGACAGGCACAGGTCACTCTATTTTCCCATCAGAAAGAAGAATTAACCACAGGCTCAGCCTGCCCCCCGGAACCAGAACAGGGCCTGAAGCCATTCTGCGATTTTGCGGCCAGCTCCCATAAAAACGAGTTGTAAAATGGAGGTTCAGGGCACTGCAATTCACAAACCTGCAGAGTTATAAATGATAACTCCCGTCCACAAATATATTGAGGGAAGGCAAAGAAGAGGATTTGAAATCAAGGCAGAATTGCAGGAAACAGATTTCAGGAGGTAGATACGAATCGCCTTTAAAGCACATGAAAAGCGGCAAAACGTTGACAATGATGCCCTTGGCCAAAAAGGGCGTATGCGTTTTTTCCTGAATATATTCAGGAAAAAACGCATACGCCCTTTTTGGCCAACCAAGCAACCTGGAAAGGCAAATCAGCGCTACAAAGAAGTCTCGCTTCCCATCGGTCAAAAGGGCCATGCTGAAAAAAGTGTCAAAACCAGAAATGCAGGACAGGCCATGGAGAAATGGGAGCCTTGCTACACTGATGGGCGGGATGTAAATTGCCAACAGCCACTCTGGAGAAGTGTCCGGTGAGTCCTGAAACATCTGAAAAACACAGCTTAGAGAGCATAGGGCACTTCCACTCATGGGGGTATAAATTGGGAAAATTAAAAATCAGCAAGACACAAGCACCCCAAAGTTTAGGGCTGCTCTGTTGACCAGGACCTCCACTTCATTCCACCTTAAATATCCCAGGAAAGAGAAAAATGGATAAAGAAGTTGTGGTCCTTATGTACAATGGAATATCACTCAGCCAGGAAATCAATGTCGTAAGGTTAGTAGCAGCATGATGAGTGGATTTAGGTACGACGATTCTAAGTGAAATAAGTCACACAGAAAAGGACACTTCTCATAAGGTATCACTGATAGAGGGAATGTAAAAACCGTTACACTTGAACTGAATTACAAAACAGAACAGAGTCACACATGCAGAAAACACACTATGGCTGCTTAACGGGAAAGGTGAGGTGGGGTGATACATAAAACAAGGGTATCAAATTAGCTCAGATACCGTTCCATAAACCCAATATGTAATAGACAAGACCTACTCCTTGCTCAGAGAACTGGACTCAACACGCCCTATTCACCGCACAAGAATATATCTGACTAATAATAATCGTAAAACCTATGTATTGATATCTCTCTGTTAGTGTGTCAAGTGGGTGTAAAGCGGCATAAACACAGCAGTGAAAAGCAGCTAAACCCCATTATAAAAATAAATTACTTTGAAACACCCATGAAACAAAGACAGTGAAAGAGAGAGAAATTCTTACACAATGCGTTCAGGGGCTGTGATGCAACCTGGATTGACCATATCTAGACGCACAGCTGGATGAGACATAAGGGTGGACACTCTTGGGGCTGAGAGGTTTGGTGAGGTTGGGTGAGCAAACGCAGACCCTTTAAAGGAATACTGCGTGGTACCCATCGCATGGGTCCCAAATCTCCAGGTTCAAGGGCATCTTCCTACATCAAACACATGCATGAGAAACCCAGAAGATGGTACACCGTGTGATGGGGAAAGGTTTCTAAAACGCACCTCATTTCTCATCTCCTTGTGCCCGGGTTCGCCATTCTAGCCGCTTTACTAGCAAGCTCCCAACTTGGAGCATCAGCACCTTTAACCTCCTGTTCCGTACAGGTTGCAATTTGTCCTGAGGATAAACGGGAAGACGTGGAACCAACATGAGACTAGCTCTTGGTGTTGGGACAGGCACAGGTCACTCTATTTTCCCATCAGAAAGAAGAATTAACCACAGGCTCAGCCTGCCCCCCGGAACCAGAACAGGGCCTGAAGCCATTCTGCGATTTTGCGGCCAGCTCCCATAAAAACGAGTTGTAAAATGGAGGTTCAGGGCACTGCAATTCACAAACCTGCAGAGTTATAAATGATAACTCTCGTCCACAAATATATTGAGGGGAGGCAAAGAAGAGGATTTGAAATCAAGGCAGAATTGCAGGAAACAGATTTCAGGAGGTAGATACGAATCGCCTTTAAAGCACATGAAAAGCGGCAAAACGTTGACAATGATGCCCTTGGCCAAAAAGGGCGTATGCGTTTTTTCCTGAATATATTCAGGAAAAAACGCATACGCCCTTTTTGGCCAACCAAGCAACCTGGAAAGGCAAATCAGCGCTACAAAGAAGTCTCGCTTCCCATTGGTCAAAAGGGCCATGCTGAAAAAAGTGTCAAAACCAGAAATGCAGGACAGGCCATGGAGAAATGGGAGCCTTGCTACACTGATGGGCGGGATGTAAATTGCCAAGAGCCACTCTGGAGAAGTGTCCGGTGAGTCCTGAAACATCTGAAAAACACAGCTTAGAGAGCATAGGGCACTTCCACTCATGGGGGTATAAATTGGGAAAATTAAAAATCAGCAAGACACAAGCACCCCAAAGTTTAGGGCTGCTCTGTTGACCAGGACCTCCACTTCATTCCACCTTAAATATCCCAGGAAAGAGAAAAATAGATAAAGAAGTTGTGGTCCTTATGTACAATGGAATATCACTCAGCCAGGAAATCAATGTCGTAAGGTTAGTAGCAGCATGATGAGTGGATTTAGGTACGACGATTCTAAGTGAAATAAGTCACACAGAAAAGGACACTTCTCATAAGGTATCACTGATAGAGGGAATGTAAAAACCGTTACACTTGAACTGAATTACAAAACAGAACAGAGTCACACATGCAGAAAACACACTATGGCTGCTTAACGGGAAAGGTGAGGTGGGGTGATACATAAAACAAGGGTATCAAATTAGCTCAGATACCGTTCCATAAACCCAATATGTAATAGACAAGACCTACTCCTTGCTCAGAGAACTGGACTCAACACGCCCTATTCACCGCACAAGAATATATCTGACTAATAATAATCGTAAAACCTATGTATTGATATCTCTCTGTTAGTGTGTCAAGTGGGTGTAAAGCGGCATAAACACAGCAGTGAAAAGCAGCTAAACCCCATTATAAAAATAAATTACTTTGAAACACCCATGAAACAAAGACAGTGAAAGAGAGAGAAATTCTTACACAATGCGTTCAGGGGCTGTGATGCAACCTGGATTGACCATATCTAGACGCACAGCTGGATGAGACATAAGGGTGGACACTCTTGGGGCTGAGAGGTTTGGTGAGGTTGGGTGAGCAAACGCAGACCCTTTAAAGGAATACTGCGTGGTACCCATCGCATGGGTCCCAAATCTCCAGGTTCAAGGGCATCTTCCTACATCAAACACATGCA
The DNA here is from genome assembly GCF_965194805.1 of Balaenoptera borealis. NCBI lineage: Eukaryota > Metazoa > Chordata > Mammalia > Artiodactyla > Balaenopteridae > Balaenoptera > Balaenoptera borealis. The sequence continues at coordinate 136,407 of NW_028123291.1, forward strand.
TGAGAAACCCAGAAGATGGTACACCGTGTGATGGGGAAAGGTTTCTAAAACGCACCTCATTTCTCATCTCCTTGTGCCCGGGTTCGCCATTCTAGCCGCTTTACTAGCAAGCTCCCAACTTGGAGCATCAGCACCTTTAACCTCCTGTTCCGTACAGGTTGCAATTTGTCCTGAGGATAAACGGGAAGACGTGGAACCAACATGAGACTAGCTCTTGGTGTTGGGACAGGCACAGGTCACTCTATTTTCCCATCAGAAAGAAGAATTAACCACAGGCTCAGCCTGCCCCCCGGAACCAGAACAGGGCCTGAAGCCATTCTGCGATTTTGCGGCCAGCTCCCATAAAAACGAGTTGTAAAATGGAGGTTCAGGGCACTGCAATTCACAAACCTGCAGAGTTATAAATGATAACTCTCGTCCACAAATATATTGAGGGGAGGCAAAGAAGAGGATTTGAAATCAAGGCAGAATTGCAGGAAACAGATTTCAGGAGGTAGATACGAATCGCCTTTAAAGCACATGAAAAGCGGCAAAACGTTGACAATGATGCCCTTGGCCAAAAAGGGCGTATGCGTTTTTTCCTGAATATATTCAGGAAAAAACGCATACGCCCTTTTTGGCCAACCAAGCAACCTGGAAAGGCAAATCAGCGCTACAAAGAAGTCTCGCTTCCCATCGGTCAAAAGGGCCATGCTGAAAAAAGTGTCAAAACCAGAAATGCAGGACAGGCCATGGAGAAATGGGAGCCTTGCTACACTGATGGGCGGGATGTAAATTGCCAAGAGCCACTCTGGAGAAGTGTCCGGTGAGTCCTGAAACATCTGAAAAACACAGCTTAGAGAGCATAGGGCACTTCCACTCATGGGGGTATAAATTGGGAAAATTAAAAATCAGCAAGACACAAGCACCCCAAAGTTTAGGGCTGCTCTGTTGACCAGGACCTCCACTTCATTCCACCTTAAATATCCCAGGAAAGAGAAAAATGGATAAAGAAGTTGTGGTCCTTATGTACAATGGAATATCACTCAGCCAGGAAATCAATGTCGTAAGGTTAGTAGCAGCATGATGAGTGGATTTAGGTACGACGATTCTAAGTGAAATAAGTCACACAGAAAAGGACACTTCTCATAAGGTATCACTGATAGAGGGAATGTAAAAACCGTTACACTTGAACTGAATTACAAAACAGAACAGAGTCACACATGCAGAAAACACACTATGGCTGCTTAACGGGAAAGGTGAGGTGGGGTGATACATAAAACAAGGGTATCAAATTAGCTCAGATACCGTTCCATAAACCCAATATGTAATAGACAAGACCTACTCCTTGCTCAGAGAACTGGACTCAACACGTCCTATTCACCGCACAAGAATATATCTGACTAATAATAATCGTAAAACCTATGTATTGATATCTCTCTGTTAGTGTGTCAAGTGGGTGTAAAGCGGCATAAACACAGCAGTGAAAAGCAGCTAAACCCCATTATAAAAATAAATTACTTTGAAACACCCATGAAACAAAGACAGTGAAAGAGAGAGAAATTCTTACACAATGCGTTCAGGGGCTGTGATGCAACCTGGATTGACCATATCTAGACGCACAGCTGGATGAGACATAAGGGTGGACACTCTTGGGGCTGAGAGGTTTGGTGAGGTTGGGTGAGCAAACGCAGACCCTTTAAAGGAATACTGCGTGGTACCCATCGCATGGGTCCCAAATCTCCAGGTTCAAGGGCATCTTCCTACATCAAAAACATGCATGAGAAACCCAGAAGATGGTACACCGTGTGATGGGGAAAGGTTTCTAAAACGCACCTCATTTCTCATCTCCTTGTGCCCGGGTTCGCCATTCCAGACGCTTTACTAGCAAGCTCCCTACTTGGAGCATCAGCACCTTTAACCTCCTGTTCCGTAGAGGTTGCAATTTGTCCTGAGGATAAACGGGAAGACTTGGGACCAACGAGAGACTAGCTCTTGGTGTTGGGACAGGCACAGGTCACTCTATTTTCCCATCAGAAAGAAGAATTAACCACAGGCTCAGCCTGCCCCCCGGAACCAGAACAGGGCCTGAAGCCATTCTGCGATTTTGCGGCCAGCTCCCATAAAAACGAGTTGTAAAATGGAGGTTCAGGGCACTGCAGTTCACAAACCTGCAGAGTTATAAATGATAACTCCCGTCCACAAATATATTGAGGGAAGGCAAAGAAGAGGATTTGAAATCAAGGCAGAATTGCAGGAAACAGATTTCAGGAGGTAGATACGAATCGCCTTTAAAGCACATGAAAAGCGGCAAAACGTTGACAATGATGCCCTTGGCCAAAAAGGGCGTATGCGTTTTTTCCTGAATATATTCAGGAAAAAACGCATACGCCCTTTTTGGCCAACCAAGCAACCTGGAAAGGCAAATCAGCGCTACAAAGAAGTCTCGCTTCCCATCGGTCAAAAGGGCCATGCTGAAAAAAGTGTCAAAACCAGAAATGCAGGACAGGCCATGGAGAAATGGGAGCCTTGCTACACTGATGGGCGGGATGTAAATTGCCAACAGCCACTCTGGAGAAGTGTCCGGTGAGTCCTGAAACATCTGAAAAACACAGCTTAGAGAGCATAGGGCACTTCCACTCATGGGGGTATAAATTGGGAAAATTAAAAATCAGCAAGACACAAGCACCCCAAAGTTTAGGGCTGCTCTGTTGACCAGGACCTCCACTTCATTCCACCTTAAATATCCCAGGAAAGAGAAAAATGGATAAAGAAGTTGTGGTCCTTATGTACAATGGAATATCACTCAGCCAGGAAATCAATGTCGTAAGGTTAGTAGCAGCATGATGAGTGGATTTAGGTACGACGATTCTAAGTGAAATAAGTCACACAGAAAAGGACACTTCTCATAAGGTATCACTGATAGAGGGAATGTAAAAACCGTTACACTTGAACTGAATTACAAAACAGAACAGAGTCACACATGCAGAAAACACACTATGGCTGCTTAACGGGAAAGGTGAGGTGGGGTGATACATAAAACAAGGGTATCAAATTAGCTCAGATACCGTTCCATAAACCCAATATGTAATAGACAAGACCTACTCCTTGCTCAGAGAACTGGACTCAACACGCCCTATTCACCGCACAAGAATATATCTGACTAATAATAATCGTAAAACCTATGTATTGATATCTCTCTGTTAGTGTGTCAAGTGGGTGTAAAGCGGCATAAACACAGCAGTGAAAAGCAGCTAAACCCCATTATAAAAATAAATTACTTTGAAACACCCATGAAACAAAGACAGTGAAAGAGAGAGAAATTCTTACACAATGCGTTCAGGGGCTGTGATGCAACCTGGATTGACCATATCTAGACGCACAGCTGGATGAGACATAAGGGTGGACACTCTTGGGGCTGAGAGGTTTGGTGAGGTTGGGTGAGCAAACGCAGACCCTTTAAAGGAATACTGCGTGGTACCCATCGCATGGGTCCCAAATCTCCAGGTTCAAGGGCATCTTCCTACATCAAACACATGCATGAGAAACCCAGAAGATGGTACACCGTGTGATGGGGAAAGGTTTCTAAAACGCACCTCATTTCTCATCTCCTTGTGCCCGGGTTCGCCATTCTAGCCGCTTTACTAGCAAGCTCCCAACTTGGAGCATCAGCACCTTTAACCTCCTGTTCCGTACAGGTTGCAATTTGTCCTGAGGATAAACGGGAAGACGTGGAACCAACATGAGACTAGCTCTTGGTGTTGGGACAGGCACAGGTCACTCTATTTTCCCATCAGAAAGAAGAATTAACCACAGGCTCAGCCTGCCCCCCGGAACCAGAACAGGGCCTGAAGCCATTCTGCGATTTTGCGGCCAGCTCCCATAAAAACGAGTTGTAAAATGGAGGTTCAGGGCACTGCAATTCACAAACCTGCAGAGTTATAAATGATAACTCTCGTCCACAAATATATTGAGGGGAGGCAAAGAAGAGGATTTGAAATCAAGGCAGAATTGCAGGAAACAGATTTCAGGAGGTAGATACGAATCGCCTTTAAAGCACATGAAAAGCGGCAAAACGTTGACAATGATGCCCTTGGCCAAAAAGGGCGTATGCGTTTTTTCCTGAATATATTCAGGAAAAAACGCATACGCCCTTTTTGGCCAACCAAGCAACCTGGAAAGGCAAATCAGCGCTACAAAGAAGTCTCGCTTCCCATCGGTCAAAAGGGCCATGCTGAAAAAAGTGTCAAAACCAGAAATGCAGGACAGGCCATGGAGAAATGGGAGCCTTGCTACACTGATGGGCGGGATGTAAATTGCCAAGAGCCACTCTGGAGAAGTGTCCGGTGAGTCCTGAAACATCTGAAAAACACAGCTTAGAGAGCATAGGGCACTTCCACTCATGGGGGTATAAATTGGGAAAATTAAAAATCAGCAAGACACAAGCACCCCAAAGTTTAGGGCTGCTCTGTTGACCAGGACCTCCACTTCATTCCACCTTAAATATCCCAGGAAAGAGAAAAATGGATAAAGAAGTTGTGGTCCTTATGTACAATGGAATATCACTCAGCCATGAAATCAATGTCATAAGGTTAGTAGCAGCATGATGAGTGGATTTAGGTACGACGATTCTAACTGAAATAAGTCACACAGAAAAGGACACTTCTCATAAGGTATCACTGATAGAGGGAATGTAAAAACCGTTACACTTGAACTGAATTACAAAACAGAACAGAGTCACACATGCAGAAAACACACTATGGCTGCTTAACGGGAAAGGTGAGGTGGGGTGATACATAAAACAAGGGTATCAAATTAGCTCAGATACCGTTCCATAAACCCAATATGTAATAGACAAGACCTACTCCTTGCTCAGAGAACTGGACTCAACACGTCCTATTCACCGCACAAGAATATATCTGACTAATAATAATCGTAAAACCTATGTATTGATATCTCTCTGTTAGTGTGTCAAGTGGGTGTAAAGCGGCATAAACACAGCAGTGAAAAGCAGCTAAACCCCATTATAAAAATAAATTACTTTGAAACACCCATGAAACAAAGACAGTGAAAGAGAGAGAAATTCTTACACAATGCGTTCAGGGGCTGTGATGCAACCTGGATTGACCATATCTAGACGCACAGCTGGATGAGACATAAGGGTGGACACTCTTGGGGCTGAGAGGTTTGGTGAGGTTGGGTGAGCAAACGCACACCCTTTAAAGGAATACTGCGTGGTACCCATCGCATGGGTCCCAAATCTCCAGGTTCAAGGGCATCTTCCTACATCAAAAACATGCATGAGAAACCCAGAAGATGGTACACCGTGTGATGGGGAAAGGTTTCTAAAACGCACCTCATTTCTCATCTCCTTGTGCCCGGGTTCGCCATTCCAGCCGCTTTACTAGCAAGCTCCCTACTTGGAGCATCAGCACCTTTAACCTCCTGTTCCATACAGGTTGCAATTTGTCCTGAGGATAAACGGGAAGACGTGGAACCAACGAGAGACTAGCTCTTGGTGTTGGGACAGGCACAGGTCACTCTATTTTCCCATCAGAAAGAAGAATTAACCACAGGCTCAGCCTGCGCCCCGGAACCAGAACAGGGCCTGAAGCCATTCTGCGATTTTGCGGCCAGCTCCCATAAAAACGAGTTGTAAAATGGAGGTTCAGGGCACTGCAATTCACAAACCTGCAGAGTTATAAATGATAACTCTCGTCCACAAATATATTGAGGGAAGGCAAAGAAGAGGATTTGAAATCAAGGCAGAATTGCAGGAAACAGATTTCAGGAAGTAGATTCGAATCGCCTTTAAAGCACATGAAAAGCGGCAAAACGTTGACAATGATGCCCTTGGCCAAAAAGGGCGTATGCGTTTTTTGCTGAATATATTCAGGAAAAAACGCATACGCCCTTTTTGGCCAACCAAGCAACCTGGAAAGGCAAATCAGCGCTACAAAGAAGTCTCGCTTCCCATTGGTCAAAAGGGCCATGCTGAAAAAAGTGTCAAAACCAGAAATGCAGGACAGGCCATGGAGAAATGGGAGCCTTGCTACACTGATGGGCGGGATGTAAATTGCCAAGAGCCACTCTGGAGAAGTGTCCGGTGAGTCCTGAAACATCTGAAAAACACAGCTTAGAGAGCATAGGGCACTTCCACTCATGGGGGTATAAATTGGGAAAATTAAAAATCAGCAAGACACAAGCACCCCAAAGTTTAGGGCTGCTCTGTTGACCAGGACCTCCACTTCATTCCACCTTAAATATCCCAGGAAAGAGAAAAATAGATAAAGAAGTTGTGGTCCTTATGTACAATGGAATATCACTCAGCCAGGAAATCAATGTCGTAAGGTTAGTAGCAGCATGATGAGTGGATTTAGGTACGACGATTCTAAGTGAAATAAGTCACACAGAAAAGGACACTTCTCATAAGGTATCACTGATAGAGGGAATGTAAAAACCGTTACACTTGAACTGAATTACAAAACAGAACAGAGTCACACATGCAGAAAACACACTATGGCTGCTTAACGGGAAAGGTGAGGTGGGGTGATACATAAAACAAGGGTATCAAATTAGCTCAGATACCGTTCCATAAACCCAATATGTAATAGACAAGACCTACTCCTTGCTCAGAGAACTGGACTCAACACGCCCTATTCACCGCACAAGAATATATCTGACTAATAATAATCGTAAAACCTATGTATTGATATCTCTCTGTTAGTGTGTCAAGTGGGTGTAAAGCGGCATAAACACAGCAGTGAAAAGCAGCTAAACCCCATTATAAAAATAAATTACTTTGAAACACCCATGAAACAAAGACAGTGAAAGAGAGAGAAATTCTTACACAATGCGTTCAGGGGCTGTGATGCAACCTGGATTGACCATATCTAGACGCACAGCTGGATGAGACATAAGGGTGGACACTCTTGGGGCTGAGAGGTTTGGTGAGGTTGGGTGAGCAAACGCAGACCCTTTAAAGGAATACTGCGTGGTACCCATCGCATGGGTCCCAAATCTCCAGGTTCAAGGGCATCTTCCTACATCAAACACATGCATGAGAAACCCAGAAGATGGTACACCGTGTGATGGGGAAAGGTTTCTAAAACGCACCTCATTTCTCATCTCCTTGTGCCCGGGTTCGCCATTCTAGCCGCTTTACTAGCAAGCTCCCAACTTGGAGCATCAGCACCTTTAACCTCCTGTTCCGTACAGGTTGCAATTTGTCCTGAGGATAAACGGGAAGACGTGGAACCAACATGAGACTAGCTCTTGGTGTTGGGACAGGCACAGGTCACTCTATTTTCCCATCAGAAAGAAGAATTAACCACAGGCTCAGCCTGCCCCCCGGAACCAGAACAGGGCCTGAAGCCATTCTGCGATTTTGCGGCCAGCTCCCATAAAAACGAGTTGTAAAATGGAGGTTCAGGGCACTGCAATTCACAAACCTGCAGAGTTATAAATGATAACTCTCGTCCACAAATATATTGAGGGGAGGCAAAGAAGAGGATTTGAAATCAAGGCAGAATTGCAGGAAACAGATTTCAGGAGGTAGATACGAATCGCCTTTAAAGCACATGAAAAGCGGCAAAACGTTGACAATGATGCCCTTGGCCAAAAAGGGCGTATGCGTTTTTTCCTGAATATATTCAGGAAAAAACGCATACGCCCTTTTTGGCCAACCAAGCAACCTGGAAAGGCAAATCAGCGCTACAAAGAAGTCTCGCTTCCCATCGGTCAAAAGGGCCATGCTGAAAAAAGTGTCAAAACCAGAAATGCAGGACAGGCCATGGAGAAATGGGAGCCTTGCTACACTGATGGGCGGGATGTAAATTGCCAAGAGCCACTCTGGAGAAGTGTCCGGTGAGTCCTGAAACATCTGAAAAACACAGCTTAGAGAGCATAGGGCACTTCCACTCATGGGGGTATAAATTGGGAAAATTAAAAATCAGCAAGACACAAGCACCCCAAAGTTTAGGGCTGCTCTGTTGACCAGGACCTCCACTTCATTCCACCTTAAATATCCCAGGAAAGAGAAAAATGGATAAAGAAGTTGTGGTCCTTATGTACAATGGAATATCACTCAGCCATGAAATCAATGTCATAAGGTTAGTAGCAGCATGATGAGTGGATTTAGGTACGACGATTCTAACTGAAATAAGTCACACAGAAAAGGACACTTCTCATAAGGTATCACTGATAGAGGGAATGTAAAAACCGTTACACTTGAACTGAATTACAAAACAGAACAGAGTCACACATGCAGAAAACACACTATGGCTGCTTAACGGGAAAGGTGAGGTGGGGTGATACATAAAACAAGGGTATCAAATTAGCTCAGATACCGTTCCATAAACCCAATATGTAATAGACAAGACCTACTCCTTGCTCAGAGAACTGGACTCAACACGCCCTATTCACCGCACAAGAATATATCTGACTAATAATAATCGTAAAACCTATGTATTGATATCTCTCTGTTAGTGTGTCAAGTGGGTGTAAAGCGGCATAAACACAGCAGTGAAAAGCAGCTAAACGCCATTATAAAAATAAATTACTTTGAAACACCCATGAAACAAAGACAGTGAAAGAGAGAGAAATTCTTACACAATGCGTTCAGGGGCTGTGATGCAACCTGGATTGACCATATCTAGACGCACAGCTGGATGAGACATAAGGGTGGACACTCTTGGGGCTGAGAGGTTTGGTGAGGTTGGGTGAGCAAACGCAGACCCTTTAAAGGAATACTGCGTGGTACCCATCGCATGGGTCCCAAATCTCCAGGTTCAAGGGCATCTTCCTACATCAAACACATGCATGAGAAACCCAGAAGATGGTACACCGTGTGATGGGGAAAGGTTTCTAAAACGCACCTCATTTCTCATCTCCTTGTGCCCGGGTTCGCCATTCTAGCCGCTTTACTAGCAAGCTCCCAACTTGGAGCATCAGCACCTTTAACCTCCTGTTCCGTACAGGTTGCAATTTGTCCTGAGGATAAACGGGAAGACGTGGAACCAACATGAGACTAGCTCTTGGTGTTGGGACAGGCACAGGTCACTCTATTTTCCCATCAGAAAGAAGAATTAACCACAGGCTCAGCCTGCCCCCCGGAACCAGAACAGGGCCTGAAGCCATTCTGCGATTTTGCGGCCAGCTCCCATAAAAACGAGTTGTAAAATGGAGGTTCAGGGCACTGCAATTCACAAACCTGCAGAGTTATAAATGATAACTCTCGTCCACAAATATATTGAGGGGAGGCAAAGAAGAGGATTTGAAATCAAGGCAGAATTGCAGGAAACAGATTTCAGGAGGTAGATACGAATCGCCTTTAAAGCACATGAAAAGCGGCAAAACGTTGACAATGATGCCCTTGGCCAAAAAGGGCGTATGCGTTTTTTCCTGAATATATTCAGGAAAAAACGCATACGCCCTTTTTGGCCAACCAAGCAACCTGGAAAGGCAAATCAGCGCTACAAAGAAGTCTCGCTTCCCATCGGTCAAAAGGGCCATGCTGAAAAAAGTGTCAAAACCAGAAATGCAGGACAGGCCATGGAGAAATGGGAGCCTTGCTACACTGATGGGCGGGATGTAAATTGCCAAGAGCCACTCTGGAGAAGTGTCCGGTGAGTCCTGAAACATCTGAAAAACACAGCTTAGAGAGCATAGGGCACTTCCACTCATGGGGGTATAAATTGGGAAAATTAAAAATCAGCAAGACACAAGCACCCCAAAGTTTAGGGCTGCTCTGTTGACCAGGACCTCCACTTCATTCCACCTTAAATATCCCAGGAAAGAGAAAAATGGATAAAGAAGTTGTGGTCCTTATGTACAATGGAATATCACTCAGCCATGAAATCAATGTCATAAGGTTAGTAGCAGCATGATGAGTGGATTTAGGTACGACGATTCTAACTGAAATAAGTCACACAGAAAAGGACACTTCTCATAAGGTATCACTGATAGAGGGAATGTAAAAACCGTTACACTTGAACTGAATTACAAAACAGAACAGAGTCACACATGCAGAAAACACACTATGGCTGCTTAACGGGAAAGGTGAGGTGGGGTGATACATAAAACAAGGGTATCAAATTAGCTCAGATACCGTTCCATAAACCCAATATGTAATAGACAAGACCTACTCCTTGCTCAGAGAACTGGACTCAACACGTCCTATTCACCGCACAAGAATATATCTGACTAATAATAATCGTAAAACCTATGTATTGATATCTCTCTGTTAGTGTGTCAAGTGGGTGTAAAGCGGCATAAACACAGCAGTGAAAAGCAGCTAAACCCCATTATAAAAATAAATTACTTTGAAACACCCATGAAACAAAGACAGTGAAAGAGAGAGAAATTCTTACACAATGCGTTCAGGGGCTGTGATGCAACCTGGATTGACCATATCTAGACGCACAGCTGGATGAGACATAAGGGTGGACACTCTTGGGGCTGAGAGGTTTGGTGAGGTTGGGTGAGCAAACGCACACCCTTTAAAGGAATACTGCGTGGTACCCATCGCATGGGTCCCAAATCTCCAGGTTCAAGGGCATCTTCCTACATCAAAAACATGCATGAGAAACCCAGAAGATGGTACACCGTGTGATGGGGAAAGGTTTCTAAAACGCACCTCATTTCTCATCTCCTTGTGCCCGGGTTCGCCATTCCAGCCGCTTTACTAGCAAGCTCCCTACTTGGAGCATCAGCACCTTTAACCTCCTGTTCCATACAGGTTGCAATTTGTCCTGAGGATAAACGGGAAGACGTGGAACCAACGAGAGACTAGCTCTTGGTGTTGGGACAGGCACAGGTCACTCTATTTTCCCATCAGAAAGAAGAATTAACCACAGGCTCAGCCTGCCCCCCGGAACCAGAACAGGGCCTGAAGCCATTCTGCGATTTTGCGGCCAGCTCCCATAAAAACGAGTTGTAAAATGGAGGTTCAGGGCACTGCAATTCACAAACCTGCAGAGTTATAAATGATAACTCTCGTCCACAAATATATTGAGGGAAGGCAAAGAAGAGGATTTGAAATCAAGGCAGAATTGCAGGAAACAGATTTCAGGAAGTAGATTCGAATCGCCTTTAAAGCACATGAAAAGCGGCAAAACGTTGACAATGATGCCCTTGGCCAAAAAGGGCGTATGCGTTTTTTGCTGAATATATTCAGGAAAAAACGCATACGCCCTTTTTGGCCAACCAAGCAACCTGGAAAGGCAAATCAGCGCTACAAAGAAGTCTCGCTTCCCATTGGTCAAAAGGGCCATGCTGAAAAAAGTGTCAAAACCAGAAATGCAGGACAGGCCATGGAGAAATGGGAGCCTTGCTACACTGATGGGCGGGATGTAAATTGCCAAGAGCCACTCTGGAGAAGTGTCCGGTGAGTCCTGAAACATCTGAAAAACACAGCTTAGAGAGCATAGGGCACTTCCACTCATGGGGGTATAAATTGGGAAAATTAAAAATCAGCAAGACACAAGCACCCCAAAGTTTAGGGCTGCTCTGTTGACCAGGACCTCCACTTCATTCCACCTTAAATATCCCAGGAAAGAGAAAAATAGATAAAGAAGTTGTGGTCCTTATGTACAATGGAATATCACTCAGCCAGGAAATCAATGTCGTAAGGTTAGTAGCAGCATGATGAGTGGATTTAGGTACGACGATTCTAAGTGAAATAAGTCACACAGAAAAGGACACTTCTCATAAGGTATCACTGATAGAGGGAATGTAAAAACCGTTACACTTGAACTGAATTACAAAACAGAACAGAGTCACACATGCAGAAAACACACTATGGCTGCTTAACGGGAAAGGTGAGGTGGGGTGATACATAAAACAAGGGTATCAAATTAGCTCAGATACCGTTCCATAAACCCAATATGTAATAGACAAGACCTACTCCTTGCTCAGAGAACTGGACTCAACACGCCCTATTCACCGCACAAGAATATATCTGACTAATAATAATCGTAAAACCTATGTATTGATATCTCTCTGTTAGTGTGTCAAGTGGGTGTAAAGCGGCATAAACACAGCAGTGAAAAGCAGCTAAACCCCATTATAAAAATAAATTACTTTGAAACACCCATGAAACAAAGACAGTGAAAGAGAGAGAAATTCTTACACAATGCGTTCAGGGGCTGTGATGCAACCTGGATTGACCATATCTAGACGCACAGCTGGATGAGACATAAGGGTGGACACTCTTGGGGCTGAGAGGTTTGGTGAGGTTGGGTGAGCAAACGCAGACCCTTTAAAGGAATACTGCGTGGTACCCATCGCATGGGTCCCAAATCTCCAGGTTCAAGGGCATCTTCCTACATCAAACACATGCATGAGAAACCCAGAAGATGGTACACCGTGTGATGGGGAAAGGTTTCTAAAACGCACCTCATTTCTCATCTCCTTGTGCCCGGGTTCGCCATTCTAGCCGCTTTACTAGCAAGCTCCCAACTTGGAGCATCAGCACCTTTAACCTCCTGTTCCGTACAGGTTGCAATTTGTCCTGAGGATAAACGGGAAGACGTGGAACCAACATGAGACTAGCTCTTGGTGTTGGGACAGGCACAGGTCACTCTATTTTCCCATCAGAAAGAAGAATTAACCACAGGCTCAGCCTGCCCCCCGGAACCAGAACAGGGCCTGAAGCCATTCTGCGATTTTGCGGCCAGCTCCCATAAAAACGAGTTGTAAAATGGAGGTTCAGGGCACTGCAATTCACAAACCTGCAGAGTTATAAATGATAACTCTCGTCCACAAATATATTGAGGGGAGGCAAAGAAGAGGATTTGAAATCAAGGCAGAATTGCAGGAAACAGATTTCAGGAGGTAGATACGAATCGCCTTTAAAGCACATGAAAAGCGGCAAAACGTTGACAATGATGCCCTTGGCCAAAAAGGGCGTATGCGTTTTTTCCTGAATATATTCAGGAAAAAACGCATACGCCCTTTTTGGCCAACCAAGCAACCTGGAAAGGCAAATCAGCGCTACAAAGAAGTCTCGCTTCCCATCGGTCAAAAGGGCCATGCTGAAAAAAGTGTCAAAACCAGAAATGCAGGACAGGCCATGGAGAAATGGGAGCCTTGCTACACTGATGGGCGGGATGTAAATTGCCAAGAGCCACTCTGGAGAAGTGTCCGGTGAGTCCTGAAACATCTGAAAAACACAGCTTAGAGAGCATAGGGCACTTCCACTCATGGGGGTATAAATTGGGAAAATTAAAAATCAGCAAGACACAAGCACCCCAAAGTTTAGGGCTGCTCTGTTGACCAGGACCTCCACTTCATTCCACCTTAAATATCCCAGGAAAGAGAAAAATGGATAAAGAAGTTGTGGTCCTTATGTACAATGGAATATCACTCAGCCATGAAATCAATGTCATAAGGTTAGTAGCAGCATGATGAGTGGATTTAGGTACGACGATTCTAAGTGAAATAAGTCACACAGAAAAGGACACTTCTCATAAGGTATCACTGATAGAGGGAATGTAAAAACCGTTACACTTGAACTGAATTACAAAACAGAACAGAGTCACACATGCAGAAAACACACTATGGCTGCTTAACGGGAAAGGTGAGGTGGGGTGATACATAAAACAAGGGTATCAAATTAGCTCAGATACCGTTCCATAAACCCAATATGTAATAGACAAGACCTACTCCTTGCTCAGAGAACTGGACTCAACACGCCCTATTCACCGCACAAGAATATATCTGACTAATAATAATCGTAAAACCTATGTATTGATATCTCTCTGTTAGTGTGTCAAGTGGGTGTAAAGCGGCATAAACACAGCAGTGAAAAGCAGCTAAACCCCATTATAAAAATAAATTACTTTGAAACACCCATGAAACAAAGACAGTGAAAGAGAGAGAAATTCTTACACAATGCGTTCAGGGGCTGTGATGCAACCTGGATTGACCATATCTAGACGCACAGCTGGATGAGACATAAGGGTGGACACTCTTGGGGCTGAGAGGTTTGGTGAGGTTGGGTGAGCAAACGCAGACCCTTTAAAGGAATACTGCGTGGTACCCATCGCATGGGTCCCAAATCTCCAGGTTCAAGGGCATCTTCCTACATCAAAAACATGCATGAGAAACCCAGAAGATGGTACACCGTGTGATGGGGAAAGGTTTCTAAAACGCACCTCATTTCTCATCTCCTTGTGCCCGGGTTCGCCATTCTAGCCGCTTTACTAGCAAGCTCCCAACTTGGAGCATCAGCACCTTTAACCTCCTGTTCCGTACAGGTTGCAATTTGTCCTGAGGATAAACGGGAAGACGTGGAACCAACATGAGACTAGCTCTTGGTGTTGGGACAGGCACAGGTCACTCTATTTTCCCATCAGAAAGAAGAATTAACCACAGGCTCAGCCTGCCCCCCGGAACCAGAACAGGGCCTGAAGCCATTCTGCGATTTTGCGGCCAGCTCCCATAAAAACGAGTTGTAAAATGGAGGTTCAGGGCACTGCAATTCACAAACCTGCAGAGTTATAAATGATAACTCTCGTCCACAAATATATTGAGGGGAGGCAAAGAAGAGGATTTGAAATCAAGGCAGAATTGCAGGAAACAGATTTCAGGAGGTAGATACGAATCGCCTTTAAAGCACATGAAAAGCGGCAAAACGTTGACAATGATGCCCTTGGCCAAAAAGGGCGTATGCGTTTTTTCCTGAATATATTCAGGAAAAAACGCATACGCCCTTTTTGGCCAACCAAGCAACCTGGAAAGGCAAATCAGTGCTACAAAGAAGTCTCGCTTCCCATCGGTCAAAAGGGCCATGCTGAAAAAAGTGTCAAAACCAGAAATGCAGGATAGGCCATGGAGAAATGGGAGCCTTGCTACACTGATGGGCGGGATGTAAATTGCCAAGAGCCACTCTGGAGAAGTGTCCGGTGAGTCCTGAAACATCTGAAAAACACAGCTTAGAGAGCATAGGGCACTTCCACTCATGGGGGTATAAATTGGGAAAATTAAAAATCAGCAAGACACAAGCACCCCAAAGTTTAGGGCTGCTCTGTTGACCAGGACCTCCACTTCATTCCACCTTAAATATCCCAGGAAAGAGAAAAATGGATAAAGAAGTTGTGGTCCTTATGTACAATGGAATATCACTCAGCCATGAAATCAATGTCATAAGGTTAGTAGCAGCATGATGCGTGGATTTAGGTACGATGATTCTAAGTGAAATAAGTCACACAGAAAAGGACACTTCTCATAAGGTATCACTGATAGAGGGAATGTAAAAACCGTTACACTTGAACTGAATTACAAAACAGAACAGAGTCACACATGCAGAAAACACACTATGGCTGCTTAACGGGAAAGGTGAGGTGGGGTGATACATAAAACAAGGGTATCAAATTAGCTCAGATACCGTTCCATAAACCCAATATGTAATAGACAAGACCTACTCCTTGCTCAGAGAACTGGACTCAACACGCCCTATTCACCGCACAAGAATATATCTGACTAATAATAATCGTAAAACCTATGTATTGATATCTCTCTGTTAGTGTGTCAAGTGGGTGTAAAGCGGCATAAACACAGCAGTGAAAAGCAGCTAAACCCCATTATAAAAATAAATTACTTTGAAACACCCATGAAACAAAGACAGTGAAAGAGAGAGAAATTCTTACACAATGCGTTCAGGGGCTGTGATGCAACCTGGATTGACCATATCTAGACGCACAGCAGGATGAGACATAAGGGTGGACACTCTTGGGGCTGAGAGGTTTGGTGAGGTTGGGTAAGCAAACGCAGACCCTTTAAAGGAATACTGCGTGGTACCCATCGCATGGGTCCCAAATCTCCAGGTTCAAGGGCATCTTCCTACATCAAAAACATGCATGAGAAACCCAGAAGATGGTACACCGTGTGATGGGGAAAGGTTTCTAAAACGCACCTCATTTCTCATCTCCTTGTGCCCGGGTTCGCCATTCCAGCCGCTTTACTAGCAAGCTCCCTACGTGGAGCATCAGCACCTTTAACCTCCTGTTCCGTACAGGTTGCAATTGTCCTGAGGATAAACGGGAAGACGTGGAACCAACGAGAGACTAGCTCTTGGTGTTGGGACAGGCACAGGTCACTCTATTTTCCCATCAG
Organism: Balaenoptera borealis; assembly: GCF_965194805.1. Classification (NCBI taxonomy): domain Eukaryota; kingdom Metazoa; phylum Chordata; class Mammalia; order Artiodactyla; family Balaenopteridae; genus Balaenoptera; species Balaenoptera borealis. The sequence goes on from NW_028123291.1 coordinate 152,502, forward strand.
AAAGAAGAATTAACCACAGGCTCAGCCTGCCCCCCGGAACCAGAACAGGGCCTGAAGCCATTCTGCGATTTTGCGGCCAGCTCCCATAAAAACGAGTTGTAAAATGGAGGTTCAGGGCACTGCAATTCACAAACCTGCAGAGTTATAAATGATAACTCTCGTCCACAAATATATTGAGGGAAGGCAAAGAAGAGGATTTGAAATCAAGGCAGAATTGCAGGAAACAGATTTCAGGAGGTAGATACGAATCGCCTTTAAAGCACATGAAAAGCGGCAAAACGTTGACAGTGATGCCCTTGGCCAAAAAGGGCGTATGCGTTTTTTCCTGAATATATTCAGGAAAAAACGCATACGCCCTTTTTGGCCAACCAAGCAACCTGGAAAGGCAAATCAGCTCTACAAAGAAGTCTTGCTTCCCATCGGTCAAATGGGCCATGCTGAAAAAAGTGTCAAAACCAGAAATGCAGGACAGGCCATGGAGAAATGGGAGCCTTGCTACACTGATGGGCGGGATGTAAATTGCCAAGAGCCACTCTGGAGAAGTGTCCGGTGAGTCCTGAAACATCTGAAAAACACAGCTTAGAGAGCATAGGGCACTTCCACTCATGGGGGTATAAATTGGGAAAATTAAAAATCAGCAAGACACAAGCACCCCAAAGTTTAGGGCTGCTCTGTTGACCAGGACCTCCACTTCATTCCACCTTAAATATCCCAGGAAAGAGAAAAATGGATAAAGAAGTTGTGGTCCTTATGTACAATGGAATATCACTCAGCCAGGAAATCAATGTCGTAAGGTTAGTAGCAGCATGATGAGTGGATTTAGGTACGACGATTCTAAGTGAAATAAGTCACACAGAAAAGGACACTTCTCATAAGGTATCACTGATAGAGGGAATGTAAAAACCGTTACACTTGAACTGAATTACAAAACAGAACAGAGTCACACATGCAGAAAACACACTATGGCTGCTTAACGGGAAAGGTGAGGTGGGGTGATACATAAAACAAGGGTATCAAATTAGCTCAGATACCGTTCCATAAACCCAATATGTAATAGACAAGACCTACTCCTTGCTCAGAGAACTGGACTCAACACGTCCTATTCACCGCACAAGAATATATCTGACTAATAATAATCGTAAAACCTATGTATTGATATCTCTCTGTTAGTGTGTCAAGTGGGTGTAAAGCGGCATAAACACAGCAGTGAAAAGCAGCTAAACCCCATTATAAAAATAAATTACTTTGAAACACCCATGAAACAAAGACAGTGAAAGAGAGAGAAATTCTTACACAATGCGTTCAGGGGCTGTGATGCAACCTGGATTGACCATATCTAGACGCACAGCTGGATGAGACATAAGGGTGGACACTCTTGGGGCTGAGAGGTTTGGTGAGGTTGGGTGAGCAAACGCAGACCCTTTAAAGGAATACTGCGTGGTACCCATCGCATGGGTCCCAAATCTCCAGGTTCAAGGGCATCTTCCTACATCAAAAACATGCATGAGAAACCCAGAAGATGGTACACCGTGTGATGGGGAAAGGTTTCTAAAACGCACCTCATTTCTCATCTCCTTGTGCCCGGGTTCGCCATTCCAGACGCTTTACTAGCAAGCTCCCTACTTGGAGCATCAGCACCTTTAACCTCCTGTTCCGTAGAGGTTGCAATTTGTCCTGAGGATAAACGGGAAGACTTGGGACCAACGAGAGACTAGCTCTTGGTGTTGGGACAGGCACAGGTCACTCTATTTTCCCATCAGAAAGAAGAATTAACCACAGGCTCAGCCTGCCCCCCGGAACCAGAACAGGGCCTGAAGCCATTCTGCGATTTTGCGGCCAGCTCCCATAAAAACGAGTTGTAAAATGGAGGTTCAGGGCACTGCAATTCACAAACCTGCAGAGTTATAAATGATAACTCCCGTCCACAAATATATTGAGGGAAGGCAAAGAAGAGGATTTGAAATCAAGGCAGAATTGCAGGAAACAGATTTCAGGAGGTAGATACGAATCGCCTTTAAAGCACATGAAAAGCGGCAAAACGTTGACAATGATGCCCTTGGCCAAAAAGGGCGTATGCGTTTTTTCCTGAATATATTCAGGAAAAAACGCATACGCCCTTTTTGGCCAACCAAGCAACCTGGAAAGGCAAATCAGCGCTACAAAGAAGTCTCGCTTCCCATCGGTCAAAAGGGCCATGCTGAAAAAAGTGTCAAAACCAGAAATGCAGGACAGGCCATGGAGAAATGGGAGCCTTGCTACACTGATGGGCGGGATGTAAATTGCCAACAGCCACTCTGGAGAAGTGTCCGGTGAGTCCTGAAACATCTGAAAAACACAGCTTAGAGAGCATAGGGCACTTCCACTCATGGGGGTATAAATTGGGAAAATTAAAAATCAGCAAGACACAAGCACCCCAAAGTTTAGGGCTGCTCTGTTGACCAGGACCTCCACTTCATTCCACCTTAAATATCCCAGGAAAGAGAAAAATGGATAAGGAAGTTGTGGTCCTTATGTACAATGGAATATCACTCAGCCAGGAAATCAATGTCGTAAGGTTAGTAGCAGCATGATGAGTGGATTTAGGTACGACGATTCTAAGTGAAATAAGTCACACAGAAAAGGACACTTCTCATAAGGTATCACTGATAGAGGGAATGTAAAAACCGTTACACTTGAACTGAATTACAAAACAGAACAGAGTCACACATGCAGAAAACACACTATGGCTGCTTAACGGGAAAGGTGAGGTGGGGTGATACATAAAACAAGGGTATCAAATTAGCTCAGATACCGTTCCATAAACCCAATATGTAATAGACAAGACCTACTCCTTGCTCAGAGAACTGGACTCAACACGCCCTATTCACCGCACAAGAATATATCTGACTAATAATAATCGTAAAACCTATGTATTGATATCTCTCTGTTAGTGTGTCAAGTGGGTGTAAAGCGGCATAAACACAGCAGTGAAAAGCAGCTAAACCCCATTATAAAAATAAATTACTTTGAAACACCCATGAAACAAAGACAGTGAAAGAGAGAGAAATTCTTACACAATGCGTTCAGGGGCTGTGATGCAACCTGGATTGACCATATCTAGACGCAGAGCTGGATGAGACATAAGGGTGGACACTCTTGGGGCTGAGAGGTTTGGTGAGGTTGGGTGAGCAAACGCAGACCCTTTAAAGGAATACTGCGTGGTACCCATCGCATGGGTCCCAAATCTCCAGGTTCAAGGGCATCTTCCTACATCAAACACATGCATGAGAAACCCAGAAGATGGTACACCGTGTGATGGGGAAAGGTTTCTAAAACGCACCTCATTTCTCATCTCCTTGTGCCCGGGTTCGCCATTCTAGCCGCTTTACTAGCAAGCTCCCAACTTGGAGCATCAGCACCTTTAACCTCCTGTTCCGTACAGGTTGCAATTTGTCCTGAGGATAAACGGGAAGACGTGGAACCAACATGAGACTAGCTCTTGGTGTTGGGACAGGCACAGGTCACTCTATTTTCCCATCAGAAAGAAGAATTAACCACAGGCTCAGCCTGCCCCCCGGAACCAGAACAGGGCCTGAAGCCATTCTGCGATTTTGCGGCCAGTTCCCATAAAAACGAGTTGTAAAATGGAGGTTCAGGGCACTGCAATTCACAAACCTGCAGAGTTATAAATGATAACTCTCGTCCACAAATATATTGAGGGGAGGCAAAGAAGAGGATTTGAAATCAAGGCAGAATTGCAGGAAACAGATTTCAGGAGGTAGATACGAATCGCCTTTAAAGCACATGAAAAGCGGCAAAACGTTGACAATGATGCCCTTGGCCAAAAAGGGCGTATGCGTTTTTTCCTGAATATATTCAGGAAAAAACGCATACGCCCTTTTTGGCCAACCAAGCAACCTGGAAAGGCAAATCAGCGCTACAAAGAAGTCTCGCTTCCCATCGGTCAAAAGGGCCATGCTGAAAAAAGTGTCAAAACCAGAAATGCAGGACAGGCCATGGAGAAATGGGAGCCTTGCTACACTGATGGGCGGGATGTAAATTGCCAAGAGCCACTCTGGAGAAGTGTCCGGTGAGTCCTGAAACATCTGAAAAACACAGCTTAGAGAGCATAGGGCACTTCCACTCATGGGGGTATAAATTGGGAAAATTAAAAATCAGCAAGACACAAGCACCCCAAAGTTTAGGGCTGCTCTGTTGACCAGGACCTCCACTTCATTCCACCTTAAATATCCCAGGAAAGAGAAAAATGGATAAAGAAGTTGTGGTCCTTATGTACAATGGAATATCACTCAGCCATGAAATCAATGTCATAAGGTTAGTAGCAGCATGATGAGTGGATTTAGGTACGACGATTCTAACTGAAATAAGTCACACAGAAAAGGACACTTCTCATAAGGTATCACTGATAGAGGGAATGTAAAAACCGTTACACTTGAACTGAATTACAAAACAGAACAGAGTCACACATGCAGAAAACACACTATGGCTGCTTAACGGGAAAGGTGAGGTGGGGTGATACATAAAACAAGGGTATCAAATTAGCTCAGATACCGTTCCATAAACCCAATATGTAATAGACAAGACCTACTCCTTGCTCAGAGAACTGGACTCAACACGTCCTATTCACCGCACAAGAATATATCTGACTAATAATAATCGTAAAACCTATGTATTGATATCTCTCTGTTAGTGTGTCAAGTGGGTGTAAAGCGGCATAAACACAGCAGTGAAAAGCAGCTAAACCCCATTATAAAAATAAATTACTTTGAAACACCCATGAAACAAAGACAGTGAAAGAGAGAGAAATTCTTACACAATGCGTTCAGGGGCTGTGATGCAACCTGGATTGACCATATCTAGACGCACAGCTGGATGAGACATAAGGGTGGACACTCTTGGGGCTGAGAGGTTTGGTGAGGTTGGGTGAGCAAACGCAGACCCTTTAAAGGAATACTGCGTGGTACCCATCGCATGGGTCCCAAATCTCCAGGTTCAAGGGCATCTTCCTACATCAAAAACATGCATGAGAAACCCAGAAGATGGTACACCGTGTGATGGGGAAAGGTTTCTAAAACGCACCTCATTTCTCATCTCCTTGTGCCCGGGTTCGCCATTCCAGCCGCTTTACTAGCAAGCTCCCTACTTGGAGCATCAGCACCTTTAACCTCCTGTTCCATACAGGTTGCAATTTGTCCTGAGGATAAACGGGAAGACGTGGAACCAACGAGAGACTAGCTCTTGGTGTTGGGACAGGCACAGGTCACTCTATTTTCCCATCAGAAAGAAGAATTAACCACAGGCTCAGCCTGCGCCCCGGAACCAGAACAGGGCCTGAAGCCATTCTGCGATTTTGCGGCCAGCTCCCATAAAAACGAGTTGTAAAATGGAGGTTCAGGGCACTGCAATTCACAAACCTGCAGAGTTATAAATGATAACTCTCGTCCACAAATATATTGAGGGAAGGCAAAGAAGAGGATTTGAAATCAAGGCAGAATTGCAGGAAACAGATTTCAGGAAGTAGATTCGAATCGCCTTTAAAGCACATGAAAAGCGGCAAAACGTTGACAATGATGCCCTTGGCCAAAAAGGGCGTATGCGTTTTTTGCTGAATATATTCAGGAAAAAACGCATACGCTCTTTTTGGCCAACCAAGCAACCTGGAAAGGCAAATCAGCGCTACAAAGAAGTCTCGCTTCCCATTGGTCAAAAGGGCCATGCTGAAAAAAGTGTCAAAACCAGAAATGCAGGACAGGCCATGGAGAAATGGGAGCCTTGCTACACTGATGGGCGGGATGTAAATTGCCAAGAGCCACTCTGGAGAAGTGTCCGGTGAGTCCTGAAACATCTGAAAAACACAGCTTAGAGAGCATAGGGCACTTCCACTCATGGGGGTATAAATTGGGAAAATTAAAAATCAGCAAGACACAAGCACCCCAAAGTTTAGGGCTGCTCTGTTGACCAGGACCTCCACTTCATTCCACCTTAAATATCCCAGGAAAGAGAAAAATAGATAAAGAAGTTGTGGTCCTTATGTACAATGGAATATCACTCAGCCAGGAAATCAATGTCGTAAGGTTAGTAGCAGCATGATGAGTGGATTTAGGTACGACGATTCTAAGTGAAATAAGTCACACAGAAAAGGACACTTCTCATAAGGTATCACTGATAGAGGGAATGTAAAAACCGTTACACTTGAACTGAATTACAAAACAGAACAGAGTCACACATGCAGAAAACACACTATGGCTGCTTAACGGGAAAGGTGAGGTGGGGTGATACATAAAACAAGGGTATCAAATTAGCTCAGATACCGTTCCATAAACCCAATATGTAATAGACAAGACCTACTCCTTGCTCAGAGAACTGGACTCAACACGCCCTATTCACCGCACAAGAATATATCTGACTAATAATAATCGTAAAACCTATGTATTGATATCTCTCTGTTAGTGTGTCAAGTGGGTGTAAAGCGGCATAAACACAGCAGTGAAAAGCAGCTAAACCCCATTATAAAAATAAATTACTTTGAAACACCCATGAAACAAAGACAGTGAAAGAGAGAGAAATTCTTACACAATGCGTTCAGGGGCTGTGATGCAACCTGGATTGACCATATCTAGACGCACAGCTGGATGAGACATAAGGGTGGACACTCTTGGGGCTGAGAGGTTTGGTGAGGTTGGGTGAGCAAACGCAGACCCTTTAAAGGAATACTGCGTGGTACCCATCGCATGGGTCCCAAATCTCCAGGTTCAAGGGCATCTTCCTACATCAAAAACATGCATGAGAAACCCAGAAGATGGTACACCGTGTGATGGGGAAAGGTTTCTAAAACGCACCTCATTTCTCATCTCCTTGTGCCCGGGTTCGCCATTCCAGCCGCTTTACTAGCAAGCTCCCTACTTGGAGCATCAGCACCTTTAACCTCCTGTTCCGTACAGGTTGCAATTTGTCCTGAGGATAAACGGGAAGACGTGGAACCAACGAGAGACTAGCTCTTGGTGTTGGGACAGGCACAGGTCACTCTATTTTCCCATCAGAAAGAAGAATTAACCACAGGCTCAGCCTGCCCCCCGGAACCAGAACAGGGCCTGAAGCCATTCTGCGATTTTGCGGCCAGCTCCCATAAAAACGAGTTGTAAAATGGAGGTTCAGGGCACTGCAATTCACAAACCTGCAGAGTTATAAATGATAACTCTCGTCCACAAATATATTGAGGGAAGGCAAAGAAGAGGATTTGAAATCAAGGCAGAATTGCAGGAAACAGATTTCAGGAGGTAGATACGAATCGCCTTTAAAGCACATGAAAAGCGGCAAAACGTTGACAATGATGCCCTTGGCCAAAAAGGGCGTATGCGTTTTTTCCTGAATATATTCAGGAAAAAACGCATACGCCCTTTTTGGCCAACCAAGCAACCTGGAAAGGCAAATCAGCGCTACAAAGAAGTCTCGCTTCCCATCGGTCAAAAGGGCCATGCTGAAAAAAGTGTCAAAACCAGAAATGCAGGACAGGCCATGGAGAAATGGGAGCCTTGCTACACTGATGGGCGGGATGTAAATTGCCAAGAGCCACTCTGGAGAAGTGTCCGGTGAGTCCTGAAACATCTGAAAAACACAGCTTAGAGAGCATAGGGCACTTCCACTCATGGGGGTATAAATTGGGAAAATTAAAAATCAGCAAGACACAAGCACCCCAAAGTTTAGGGCTGCTCTGTTGACCAGGACCTCCACTTCATTCCACCTTAAATATCCCAGGAAAGAGAAAAATGGATAAAGAAGTTGTGGTCCTTATGTACAATGGAATATCACTCAGCCATGAAATCAATGTCATAAGGTTAGTAGCAGCATGATGAGTGGATTTAGGTACGACGATTCTAACTGAAATAAGTCACACAGAAAAGGACACTTCTCATAAGGTATCACTGATAGAGGGAATGTAAAAACCGTTACACTTGAACTGAATTACAAAACAGAACAGAGTCACACATGCAGAAAACACACTATGGCTGCTTAACGGGAAAGGTGAGGTGGGGTGATACATAAAACAAGGGTATCAAATTAGCTCAGATACCGTTCCATAAACCCAATATGTAATAGACAAGACCTACTCCTTGCTCAGAGAACTGGACTCAACACGTCCTATTCACCGCACAAGAATATATCTGACTAATAATAATCGTAAAACCTATGTATTGATATCTCTCTGTTAGTGTGTCAAGTGGGTGTAAAGCGGCATAAACACAGCAGTGAAAAGCAGCTAAACCCCATTATAAAAATAAATTACTTTGAAACACCCATGAAACAAAGACAGTGAAAGAGAGAGAAATTCTTACACAATGCGTTCAGGGGCTGTGATGCAACCTGGATTGACCATATCTAGACGCACAGCTGGATGAGACATAAGGGTGGACACTCTTGGGGCTGAGAGGTTTGGTGAGGTTGGGTGAGCAAACGCAGACCCTTTAAAGGAATACTGCGTGGTACCCATCGCATGGGTCCCAAATCTCCAGGTTCAAGGGCATCTTCCTACATCAAAAACATGCATGAGAAACCCAGAAGATGGTACACCGTGTGATGGGGAAAGGTTTCTAAAACGCACCTCATTTCTCATCTCCTTGTGCCCGGGTTCGCCATTCCAGCCGCTTTACTAGCAAGCTCCCTACTTGGAGCATCAGCACCTTTAACCTCCTGTTCCATACAGGTTGCAATTTGTCCTGAGGATAAACGGGAAGACGTGGAACCAACGAGAGACTAGCTCTTGGTGTTGGGACAGGCACAGGTCACTCTATTTTCCCATCAGAAAGAAGAATTAACCACAGGCTCAGCCTGCGCCCCGGAACCAGAACAGGGCCTGAAGCCATTCTGCGATTTTGCGGCCAGCTCCCATAAAAACGAGTTGTAAAATGGAGGTTCAGGGCACTGCAATTCACAAACCTGCAGAGTTATAAATGATAACTCTCGTCCACAAATATATTGAGGGAAGGCAAAGAAGAGGATTTGAAATCAAGGCAGAATTGCAGGAAACAGATTTCAGGAAGTAGATTCGAATCGCCTTTAAAGCACATGAAAAGCGGCAAAACGTTGACAATGATGCCCTTGGCCAAAAAGGGCGTATGCGTTTTTTGCTGAATATATTCAGGAAAAAACGCATACGCTCTTTTTGGCCAACCAAGCAACCTGGAAAGGCAAATCAGCGCTACAAAGAAGTCTCGCTTCCCATTGGTCAAAAGGGCCATGCTGAAAAAAGTGTCAAAACCAGAAATGCAGGACAGGCCATGGAGAAATGGGAGCCTTGCTACACTGATGGGCGGGATGTAAATTGCCAAGAGCCACTCTGGAGAAGTGTCCGGTGAGTCCTGAAACATCTGAAAAACACAGCTTAGAGAGCATAGGGCACTTCCACTCATGGGGGTATAAATTGGGAAAATTAAAAATCAGCAAGACACAAGCACCCCAAAGTTTAGGGCTGCTCTGTTGACCAGGACCTCCACTTCATTCCACCTTAAATATCCCAGGAAAGAGAAAAATAGATAAAGAAGTTGTGGTCCTTATGTACAATGGAATATCACTCAGCCAGGAAATCAATGTCGTAAGGTTAGTAGCAGCATGATGAGTGGATTTAGGTACGACGATTCTAAGTGAAATAAGTCACACAGAAAAGGACACTTCTCATAAGGTATCACTGATAGAGGGAATGTAAAAACCGTTACACTTGAACTGAATTACAAAACAGAACAGAGTCACACATGCAGAAAACACACTATGGCTGCTTAACGGGAAAGGTGAGGTGGGGTGATACATAAAACAAGGGTATCAAATTAGCTCAGATACCGTTCCATAAACCCAATATGTAATAGACAAGACCTACTCCTTGCTCAGAGAACTGGACTCAACACGCCCTATTCACCGCACAAGAATATATCTGACTAATAATAATCGTAAAACCTATGTATTGATATCTCTCTGTTAGTGTGTCAAGTGGGTGTAAAGCGGCATAAACACAGCAGTGAAAAGCAGCTAAACCCCATTATAAAAATAAATTACTTTGAAACACCCATGAAACAAAGACAGTGAAAGAGAGAGAAATTCTTACACAATGCGTTCAGGGGCTGTGATGCAACCTGGATTGACCATATCTAGACGCACAGCTGGATGAGACATAAGGGTGGACACTCTTGGGGCTGAGAGGTTTGGTGAGGTTGGGTGAGCAAACGCAGACCCTTTAAAGGAATACTGCGTGGTACCCATCGCATGGGTCCCAAATCTCCAGGTTCAAGGGCATCTTCCTACATCAAAAACATGCATGAGAAACCCAGAAGATGGTACACCGTGTGATGGGGAAAGGTTTCTAAAACGCACCTCATTTCTCATCTCCTTGTGCCCGGGTTCGCCATTCCAGCCGCTTTACTAGCAAGCTCCCTACTTGGAGCATCAGCACCTTTAACCTCCTGTTCCGTACAGGTTGCAATTTGTCCTGAGGATAAACGGGAAGACGTGGAACCAACGAGAGACTAGCTCTTGGTGTTGGGACAGGCACAGGTCACTCTATTTTCCCATCAGAAAGAAGAATTAACCACAGGCTCAGCCTGCCCCCCGGAACCAGAACAGGGCCTGAAGCCATTCTGCGATTTTGCGGCCAGCTCCCATAAAAACGAGTTGTAAAATGGAGGTTCAGGGCACTGCAATTCACAAACCTGCAGAGTTATAAATGATAACTCTCGTCCACAAATATATTGAGGGAAGGCAAAGAAGAGGATTTGAAATCAAGGCAGAATTGCAGGAAACAGATTTCAGGAGGTAGATACGAATCGCCTTTAAAGCACATGAAAAGCGGCAAAACGTTGACAATGATGCCCTTGGCCAAAAAGGGCGTATGCGTTTTTTCCTGAATATATTCAGGAAAAAACGCATACGCCCTTTTTGGCCAACCAAGCAACCTGGAAAGGCAAATCAGCGCTACAAAGAAGTCTCGCTTCCCATCGGTCAAAAGGGCCATGCTGAAAAAAGTGTCAAAACCAGAAATGCAGGACAGGCCATGGAGAAATGGGAGCCTTGCTACACTGATGGGCGGGATGTAAATTGCCAAGAGCCACTCTGGAGAAGTGTCCGGTGAGTCCTGAAACATCTGAAAAACACAGCTTAGAGAGCATAGGGCACTTCCACTCATGGGGGTATAAATTGGGAAAATTAAAAATCAGCAAGACACAAGCACCCCAAAGTTTAGGGCTGCTCTGTTGACCAGGACCTCCACTTCATTCCACCTTAAATATCCCAGGAAAGAGAAAAATGGATAAAGAAGTTGTGGTCCTTATGTACAATGGAATATCACTCAGCCAGGAAATCAATGTCGTAAGGTTAGTAGCAGCATGATGAGTGGATTTAGGTACGACGATTCTAAGTGAAATAAGTCACACAGAAAAGGACACTTCTCATAAGGTATCACTGATAGAGGGAATGTAAAAACCGTTACACTTGAACTGAATTACAAAACAGAACAGAGTCACACATGCAGAAAACACACTATGGCTGCTTAACGGGAAAGGTGAGGTGGGGTGATACATAAAACAAGGGTATCAAATTAGCTCAGATACCGTTCCATAAACCCAATATGTAATAGACAAGACCTACTCCTTGCTCAGAGAACTGGACTCAACACGCCCTATTCACCGCACAAGAATATATCTGACTAATAATAATCGTAAAACCTATGTATTGATATCTCTCTGTTAGTGTGTCAAGTGGGTGTAAAGCGGCATAAACACAGCAGTGAAAAGCAGCTAAACCCCATTATAAAAATAAATTACTTTGAAACACCCATGAAACAAAGATAGTGAAAGAGAGAGAAATTCTTACACAATGCGTTCAGGGGCTGTGATGCAACCTGGATTGACCATATCTAGACGCACAGCTGGATGAGACATAAGGGTGGACACTCTTGGGGCTGAGAGGTTTGGTGAGGTTGGGTGAGCAAACGCAGACCCTTTAAAGGAATACTGCGTGGTACCCATCGCATGGGTCCCAAATCTCCAGGTTCAAGGGCATCTTCCTACATCAAAAACATGCATGAGAAACCCAGAAGATGGTACACCGTGTGATGGGGAAAGGTTTCTAAAACGCACCTCATTTCTCATCTCCTTGTGCCCGGGTTCGCCATTCTAGCCGCTTTACTAGCAAGCTCCCAACTTGGAGCATCAGCACCTTTAACCTCCTGTTCCGTACAGGTTGCAATTTGTCCTGAGGATAAACGGGAAGACGTGGAACCAACATGAGACTAGCTCTTGGTGTTGGGACAGGCACAGGTCACTCTATTTTCCCATCAGAAAGAAGAATTAACCACAGGCTCAGCCTGCCCCCCGGAACCAGAACAGGGCTTGAAGCCATTCTGCGATTTTGCGGCCAGCTCCCATAAAAACGAGTTGTAAAATGGAGGTTCAGGGCACTGCAATTCACAAACCTGCAGAGTTATAAATGATAACTCCCGTCCACAAATATATTGAGGGAAGGCAAAGAATAGGATTTGAAATCAAGGCAGAATTGCAGGAAACAGATTTCAGGAGGTAGATACGAATCGCCTTTAAAGCACATGAAAAGCGGCAAAACGTTGACAATGATGCCCTTGGCCAAAAAGGGCGTATGCGTTTTTTCCTGAATATATTCAGGAAAAAACGCATACGCCCTTTTTGGCCAACCAAGCAACCTGGAAAGGCAAATCAGTGCTACAAAGAAGTCTCGCTTCCCATCGGTCAAAAGGGCCATGCTGAAAAAAGTGTCAAAACCAGAAATGCAGGACAGGCCATGGAGAAATGGGAGCCTTGCTACACTGATGGGCGGGATGTAAATTGCCAAGAGCCACTCTGGAGAAGTGTCCGGTGAGTCCTGAAACATCTGAAAAACACAGCTTAGAGAGCATAGGGCACTTCCACTCATGGGGGTATAAATTGGGAAAATTAAAAATCAGCAAGACACAAGCACCCCAAAGTTTAGGGCTGCTCTGTTGACCAGGACCTCCACTTCATTCCACCTTAACTATCCCAGGAAAGAGAAAAATGGATAAAGAAGTTGTGGTCCTTATGTACAATGGAATATCACTCAGCCAGGAAATCAATGTCGTAAGGTTAGTAGCAGCATGATGAGTGGATTTAGGTACGACGATTCTAAGTGAAATAAGTCACACAGAAAAGGACACTTCTCATAAGGTATCACTGATAGAGGGAATGTAAAAACCGTTACACTTGAACTGAATTACAAAACAGAACAGAGTCACACATGCAGAAAACACACTATGGCTGCTTAACGGGAAAGGTGAGGTGGGGTGATACATAAAACAAGGGTATCAAATTAGCTCAGATACCGTTCCATAAACCCAATATGTAATAGACAAGACCTACTCCTTGCTCAGAGAACTGGACTCAACACGCCCTATTCACCGCACAAGAATATATCTGACTAATAATAATCGTAAAACCTATGTATTGATATCTCTCTGTTAGTGTGTCAAGTGGGTGTAAAGCGGCATAAACACAGCAGTGAAAATCAGCTAAACCCCATTATAAAAATAAATTACTTTGAAACACCCATGAAACAAAGACAGTGAAAGAGAGAGAAATTCTTACACAATGCGTTCAGGGGCTGTGATGCAACCTGGATTGACCATATCTAGACGCACAGCTGGATGAGACATAAGGGTGGACACTCTTGGGGCTGAGAGGTTTGGTGAGGTTGGGTGAGCAAACGCAGACCCTTTAAAGGAATACTGCGTGGTACCCATCGCATGGGTCCCAAATCTCCAGGTTCAAGGGCATCTTCCTACATCAAAAACATGCATGAGAAACCCAGAAGATGGTACACCGTGTGATGGGGAAAGGTTTCTAAAACGCACCTCATTTCTCATCTCCTTGTGCCCGGGTTCGCCATTCCAGCCGCTTTACTAGCAAGCTCCCTACGTGGAGCATCAGCACCTTTAACCTCCTGTTCCATACAGGTTTCAATTGTCCTGAGGATAAACGGGAAGACGTGGAACCAACGAGAGACTAGCTCTTGGTGTTGGGACAGGCACAGGTCACTCTATTTTCCCATCAGAAAGAAGAATTAACCACAGGCTCAGCCTGCCCCCCGGAACCAGAACAGGGCCTGAAGCCATTCTGCGATTTTGCGGCCAGCTCCCATAAAAACGAGTTGTAAAATGGAGGTTCAGGGCACTGCAATTCACAAACCTGCAGAGTTATAAATGATAACTCCCGTCCACAAATATATTGAGGGAAGGCAAAGAAGAGGATTTGAAATCAAGGCAGAATTGCAGGAAACAGATTTCAGGAGGTAGATTCGAATCGCCTTTAAAGCACATGAAAAGCGGCAAAACGTTGACAATGATGCCCTTGGCCAAAAAGGGCGTATGCGTTTTTTGCTGAATATATTCAGGAAAAAACGCATACGCCCTTTTTGGCCAACCAAGCAACCTGGAAAGGCAAATCAGCGCTACAAAGAAGTCTCGCTTCCCATTGGTCAAAAGGGCCATGCTGAAAAAAGTGTCAAAACCAGAAATGCAGGACAGGCCATGGAGAAATGGGAGCCTTGCTACACTGATGGGCGGGATGTAAATTGCCAAGAGCCACTCTGGAGAAGTGTCCGGTGAGTCCTGAAACATCTGAAAAACACAGCTTAGAGAGCATAGGGCACTTCCACTCATGGGGGTATAAATTGGGAAAATTAAAAATCAGCAAGACACAAGCACCCCAAAGTTTAGGGCTGCTCTGTTGACCAGGACCTCCACTTCATTCCACCTTAAATATCCCAGGAAAGAGAAAAATGGATAAAGAAGTTGTGGTCCTTATGTACAATGGAATATCACTCAGCCAGGAAATCAATGTCGTAAGGTTAGTAGCAGCATGATGAGTGGATTTAGGTACGACGATTCTAAGTGAAATAAGTCACACAGAAAAGGACACTTCTCATAAGGTATCACTGATAGAGGGAATGTAAAAACCGTTACACTTGAACTGAATTACAAAACAGAACAGAGTCACACATGCAGAAAACACACTATGGCTGCTTAACGGGAAAGGTGAGGTGGGGTGATACATAAAACAAGGGTATCAAATTAGCTCAGATACCGTTCCATAAACCCAATATGTAATAGACAAGACCTACTCCTTGCTCAGAGAACTGGACTCAACACGCCCTATTCACCGCACAAGAATATATCTGACTAATAATAATCGTAAAACCTATGTATTGATATCTCTCTGTTAGTGTGTCAAGTGGGTGTAAAGCGGCATAAACACAGCAGTGAAAAGCAGCTAAACCCCATTATAAAAATAAATTACTTTGAAACACCCATGAAACAAAGACAGTGAAAGAGAGAGAAATTCTTACACAATGCGTTCAGGGGCTGTGATGCAACCTGGATTGACCATATCTAGACGCACAGATGGATGAGACATAAGGGTGGACACTCTTGGGGCTGAGAGGTTTGGTGAGGTTGGGTGAGCAAACGCAGACCCTTTAAAGGAATACTGCGTGGTACCCATCGCATGGGTCCCAAATCTCCAGGTTCAAGGGCATCTTCCTACATCAAAAACATGCATGAGAAACCCAGAAGATGGTACACCGTGTGATGGGGAAAGGTTTCTAAAACGCACCTCATTTCTCATCTCCTTGTGCCCGGGTTCGCCATTCCAGCCGCTTTACTAGCAAGCTCCCTACTTGGAGCATCAGCACCTTTAACCTCCTGTTCCGTACAGGTTGCAATTGTCCTGAGGATAAACGGGAAGACGTGGAACCAACGAGAGACTAGCTCTTGGTGTTGGGACAGGAACAGGTCACTCTATTTTCCCATCAGAAAGAAGAATTAACCACAGGCTCAGCCTGCCCCCCGGAACCAGAACAGGGCCTGAAGCCATTCTGCGATTTTGCGGCCAGCTCCCATAAAAACGAGTTGTAAAATGGAGGTTCAGGGCACTGCAATTCACAAACCTGCAGAGTTATAAATGATAACTCTCGTCCACAAATATATTGAGGGGAGGCAAAGAAGAGGATTTGAAATCAAGGCAGAATTGCAGGAAACAGATTTCAGGAGGTAGATACGAATCGCCTTTAAAGCACATGAAAAGCGGCAAAACGTTGACAATGATGCCCTTGGCCAAAAAGGGCGTATGCGTTTTTTCCTGAATATATTCAGGAAAAAACGCATACGCCCTTTTTGGCCAACCAAGCAACCTGGAAAGGCAAATCAGTGCTACAAAGAAGTCTCGCTTCCCATCGGTCAAAAGGGCCATGCTGAAAAAAGTGTCAAAACCAGAAATGCAGGATAGGCCATGGAGAAATGGGAGCCTTGCTACACTGATGGGCGGGATGTAAATTGCCAAGAGCCACTCTGGAGAAGTGTCCGGTGAGTCCTGAAACATCTGAAAAACACAGCTTAGAGAGCATAGGGCACTTCCACTCATGGGGGTATAAATTGGGAAAATTAAAAATCAGCAAGACACAAGCACCCCAAAGTTGAGGGCTGCTCTGTTGACCAGGACCTCCACTTCATTCCACCTTAAATATCCCAGGAAAGAGAAAAATGGATAAAGAAGTTGTGGTCCTTATGTACAATGGAATATCACTCAGCCATGAAATCAATGTCGTAAGGTTAGTAGCAGCATGATGAGTGGATTTAGGTACGACGATTCTAAGTGAAATAAGTCACACAGAAAAGGACACTTCTCATAAGGTATCACTGATAGAGGGAATGTAAAAACCGTTACACTTGAACTGAATTACAAAACAGAACAGAGTCACACATGCAGAAAACACACTATGGCTGCTTAACGGGAAAGGTGAGGTGGGGTGATACATAAAACAAGGGTATCAAATTAGCTCAGATACCGTTCCATAAACCCAATATGTAATAGACAAGACCTACTCCTTGCTCAGAGAACTGGACTCAACACGTCCTATTCACCGCACAAGAATATATCTGACTAATAATAATCGTAAAACCTATGTATTGATATCTCTCTGTTAATGTGTCAAGTGGGTGTAAAGCGGCATAAACACAGCAGTGAAAAGCAGCTAAACCCCATTATAAAAATAAATTACTTTGAAACACCCATGAAACAAAGACAGTGAAAGAGAGAGAAATTCTTACACAATGCGTTCAGGGGCTGTGATGCAACCTGGATTGACCATATCTAGACGCACAGCTGGATCAGACATAAGGGTGGACACTCTTGGGGCTGAGAGGTTTGGTGAGGTTGGGTGAGCAAACGCAGACCCTTTAAAGGAATACTGCGTGGTACCCATCGCATGGGTCCCAAATCTCCAGGTTCAAGGGCATCTTCCTACATCAAAAACATGCATGAGAAACCCAGAAGATGGTACACCGTGTGATGGGGAAAGGTTTCTAAAACGCACCTCATTTCTCATCGCCTTGTGCCCGGGTTCGCCATTCCAGACGCTTTACTAGCAAGCTCCCTACTTGGAGCATCAGCACCTTTAACCTCCTGTTCCATACAGGTTGCAATTTGTCCTGAGGATAAACGGGAAGACGTGGAACCAACGAGAGACTAGCTCTTGGTGTTGGGACAGGCACAGGTCACTCTATTTTCCCATCAGAAAGAAGAATTAACCACAGGCTCAGCCTGCGCCCCGGAACCAGAACAGGGCCTGAAGCCATTCTGCGATTTTGCGGCCAGCTCCCATAAAAACGAGTTGTAAAATGGAGGTTCAGGGCACTGCAATTCACAAACCTGCAGAGTTATAAATGATAACTCTCCTCCACAAATA
Source organism: Balaenoptera borealis (assembly GCF_965194805.1). Taxonomy (NCBI): domain Eukaryota; kingdom Metazoa; phylum Chordata; class Mammalia; order Artiodactyla; family Balaenopteridae; genus Balaenoptera; species Balaenoptera borealis. Next base: position 170,271 of record NW_028123291.1, read on the forward strand.
TATTGAGGGAAGGCAAAGAAGAGGATTTGAAATCAAGGCAGAATTGCAGGAAACAGATTTCAGGAGGTAGATTCGAATCGCCTTTAAAGCACATGAAAAGCGGCAAAACATTGACAATGATGCCCTTGGCCAAAAAGGGCGTATACGTTTTTTGCTGAATATATTCAGGAAAAAACGCATACGCCCTTTTTGGCCAACCAAGCAACCTGGAAAGGCAAATCAGCGCTACAAAGAAGTCTCGCTTCCCATCGGTCAAAAGGGCCATGCTGAAAAAAGTGTCAAAACCAGAAATGCAGGACAGGCCATGGAGAAATGGGAGCCTTGCTACACTGATGGGCGGGATGTAAATTGCCAAGAGCCACTCTGGAGAAGTGTCCGGTGAGTCCTGAAACATCTGAAAAACACAGCTTAGAGAGCATAGGGCACTTCCACTCATGGGGGTATAAATTGGGAAAATTAAAAATCAGCAAGACACAAGCACCCCAAAGTTGAGGGCTGCTCTGTTGACCAGGACCTCCACTTCATTCCACCTTAAATATCCCAGGAAAGAGAAAAATGGATAAAGAAGTTGTGGTCCTTATGTACAATGGAATATCACTCAGCCAGGAAATCAATGTCGTAAGGTTAGTAGCAGCATGATGAGTGGATTTAGGTACGACGATTCTAAGTGAAATAAGTCACACAGAAAAGGACACTTCTCATAAGGTATCACTGATAGAGGGAATGTAAAAACCGTTACACTTGAACTGAATTAGAAAACAGAACAGAGTCACACATGCAGAAAACACACTATGGCTGCTTAACGGGAAAGGTGAGGTGGGGTGATACATAAAACAAGGGTATCAAATTAGCTCAGATACCGTTCCATAAACCCAATATGTAATAGACAAGACCTACTCCTTGCTCAGAGAACTGGACTCAACACGCCCTATTCACCGCACAAGAATATATCTGACTAATAATAATCGTAAAACCTATGTATTGATATCTCTCTGTTAGTGTGTCAAGTGGGTGTAAAGCGGCATAAACACAGCAGTGAAAAGCAGCTAAACCCCATTATAAAAATAAATTACTTTGAAACACCCATGAAACAAAGACAGTGAAAGAGAGAGAAATTCTTACACAATGCGTTCAGGGGCTGTGATGCAACCTGGATTGACCATATCTAGACGCACAGCTGGATGAGACATAAGGGTGGACACTCTTGGGGCTGAGAGGTTTGGTGAGGTTGGGTGAGCAAACGCAGACCCTTTAAAGGAATACTGCGTGGTACCCATCGCATGGGTCCCAAATCTCCAGGTTCAAGGGCATCTTCCTACATCAAAAACATGCATGAGAAACCCAGAAGATGGTACACCGTGTGATGGGGAAAGGTTTCTAAAACGCACCTCATTTCTCATCTCCTTGTGCCCGGGTTCGCCATTCCAGCCGCTTTACTAGCAAGCTCCCTACTTGGAGCATCAGCACCTTTAACCTCCTGTTCCGTACAGGTTGCAATTGTCCTGAGGATAAACGGGAAGACGTGGAACCAACGAGAGACTAGCTCTTGGTGTTGGGACAGGAACAGGTCACTCTATTTTCCCATCAGAAAGAAGAATTAACCACAGGCTCAGCCTGGCCCCCGGAACCAGAACAGGGCCTGAAGCCATTCTGCGATTTTGCGGCCAGCTCCCATAAAAACGAGTTGTAAAATGGAGGTTCAGGGCACTGCAATTCACAAACCTGCAGAGTTATAAATGATAACTCTCGTCCACAAATATATTGAGGGGAGGCAAAGAAGAGGATTTGAAATCAAGGCAGAATTGCAGGAAACAGATTTCAGGAGGTAGATACGAATCGCCTTTAAAGCACATGAAAAGCGGCAAAACGTTGACAATGATGCCCTTGGCCAAAAAGGGCGTATGCGTTTTTTCTTGAATATATTCAGGAAAAAACGCATACGCCCTTTTTGGCCAACCAAGCAACCTGGAAAGGCAAATCAGTGCTACAAAGAAGTCTCGTTTCCCATCGGTCAAAAGGGCCATGCTGAAAAAAGTGTCAAAACCAGAAATGCAGGATAGGCCATGGAGAAATGGGAGCCTTGCTACACTGATGGGCGGGATGTAAATTGCCAAGAGCCACTCTGGAGAAGTGTCCGGTGAGTCCTGAAACATCTGAAAAACACAGCTTAGAGAGCATAGGGCACTTCCACTCATGGGGGTATAAATTGGGAAAATTAAAAATCAGCAAGACACAAGCACCCCAAAGTTGAGGGCTGCTCTGTTGACCAGGACCTCCACTTCATTCCACCTTAAATATCCCAGGAAAGAGAAAAATGGATAAAGAAGTTGTGGTCCTTATGTACAATGGAATATCACTCAGCCAGGAAATCAATGTCGTAAGGTTAGTAGCAGCATGATGAGTGGATTTAGGTACGACGATTCTAAGTGAAATAAGTCACACAGAAAAGGACACTTCTCATAAGGTATCACTGATAGAGGGAATGTAAAAACCGTTACACTTGAACTGAATTACAAAACAGAACAGAGTCACACATGCAGAAAACACACTATGGCTGCTTAACGGGAAAGGTGAGGTGGGGTGATACATAAAACAAGGGTATCAAATTAGCTCAGATACCGTTCCATAAACCCAATATGTAATAGACAAGACCTACTCCTTGCTCAGAGAACTGGACTCAACACGTCCTATTCACCGCACAAGAATATATCTGACTAATAATAATCGTAAAACCTATGTATTGATATCTCTCTGTTAGTGTGTCAAGTGGGTGTAAAGCGGCATAAACACAGCAGTGAAAAGCAGCTAAACCCCATTATAAAAATAAATTACTTTGAAACACCCATGAAACAAAGACAGTGAAAGAGAGAGAAATTCTTACACAATGCGTTCAGGGGCTGTGATGCAACCTGGATTGACCATATCTAGACGCACAGCTGGATGAGACATAAGGGTGGACACTCTTGGGGCTGAGAGGTTTGGTGAGGTTGGGTGAGCAAACGCAGACCCTTTAAAGGAATACTGCGTGGTACCCATCGCATGGGTCCCAAATCTCCAGGTTCAAGGGCATCTTCCTACATCAAAAACATGCATGAGAAACCCAGAAGATGGTACACCGTGTGATGGGGAAAGGTTTCTAAAACGCACCTCATTTCTCATCGCCTTGTGCCCGGGTTCGCCATTCCAGACGCTTTACTAGCAAGCTCCCTACTTGGAGCATCAGCACCTTTAACCTCCTGTTCCATACAGGTTGCAATTTGTCCTGAGGATAAACGGGAAGACGTGGAACCAACGAGAGACTAGCTCTTGGTGTTGGGACAGGCACAGGTCACTCTATTTTCCCATCAGAAAGAAGAATTAACCACAGGCTCAGCCTGCGCCCCGGAACCAGAACAGGGCCTGAAGCCATTCTGCGATTTTGCGGCCAGCTCCCATAAAAACGAGTTGTAAAATGGAGGTTCAGGGCACTGCAATTCACAAACCTGCAGAGTTATAAATGATAACTCTCCTCCACAAATATATTGAGGGAAGGCAAAGAAGAGGATTTGAAATCAAGGCAGAATTGCAGGAAACAGATTTCAGGAGGTAGATTCGAATCGCCTTTAAAGCACATGAAAAGCGGCAAAACGTTGACAATGATGCCCTTGGCCAAAAAGGGCGTATGCGTTTTTTGCTGAATATATTCAGGAAAAAACGCATACGCCCTTTTTGGCCAACCAAGCAACCTGGAAAGGCAAATCAGCGCTACAAAGAAGTCTCGCTTCCCATTGGTCAAAAGGGCCATGCTGAAAAAAGTGTCAAAACCAGAAATGCAGGACAGGCCATGGAGAAATGGGAGCCTTGCTACACTGATGGGCGGGATGTAAATTGCCAAGAGCCACTCTGGAGAAGTGTCCGGTGAGTCCTGAAACATCTGAAAAACACAGCTTAGAGAGCATAGGGCACTTCCACTCATGGGGGTATAAATTGGGAAAATTAAAAATCAGCAAGACACAAGCACCCCAAAGTTTAGGGCTGCTCTGTTGACCAGGACCTCCACTTCATTCCACCTTAAATATCCCAGGAAAGAGAAAAATGGATAAAGAAGTTGTGGTCCTTATGTACAATGGAATATCACTCAGCCAGGAAATCAATGTCGTAAGGTTAGTAGCAGCATGATGAGTGGATTTAGGTACGACGATTCTAAGTGAAATAAGTCACACAGAAAAGGACACTTCTCATAAGGTATCACTGATAGAGGGAATGTAAAAACCGTTACACTTGAACTGAATTACAAAACAGAACAGAGTCACACATGCAGAAAACACACTATGGCTGCTTAACGGGAAAGGTGAGGTGGGGTGATACATAAAACAAGGGTATCAAATTAGCTCAGATACCGTTCCATAAACCCAATATGTAATAGACAAGACCTACTCCTTGCTCAGAGAACTGGACTCAACACGCCCTATTCACCGCACAAGAATATATCTGACTAATAATAATCGTAAAACCTATGTATTGATATCTCTCTGTTAGTGTGTCAAGTGGGTGTAAAGCGGCATAAACACAGCAGTGAAAAGCAGCTAAACCCCATTATAAAAATAAATTACTTTGAAACACCCATGAAACAAAGACAGTGAAAGAGAGAGAAATTCTTACACAATGCGTTCAGGGGCTGTGATGCAACCTGGATTGACCATATCTAGACGCACAGATGGATGAGACATAAGGGTGGACACTCTTGGGGCTGAGAGGTTTGGTGAGGTTGGGTGAGCAAACGCAGACCCTTTAAAGGAATACTGCGTGGTACCCATCGCATGGGTCCCAAATCTCCAGGTTCAAGGGCATCTTCCTACATCAAAAACATGCATGAGAAACCCAGAAGATGGTACACCGTGTGATGGGGAAAGGTTTCTAAAACGCACCTCATTTCTCATCTCCTTGTGCCCGGGTTCGCCATTCCAGCCGCTTTACTAGCAAGCTCCCTACTTGGAGCATCAGCACCTTTAACCTCCTGTTCCGTACAGGTTGCAATTGTCCTGAGGATAAACGGGAAGACGTGGAACCAACGAGAGACTAGCTCTTGGTGTTGGGACAGGAACAGGTCACTCTATTTTCCCATCAGAAAGAAGAATTAACCACAGGCTCAGCCTGCCCCCCGGAACCAGAACAGGGCCTGAAGCCATTCTGCGATTTTGCGGCCAGCTCCCATAAAAACGAGTTGTAAAATGGAGGTTCAGGGCACTGCAATTCACAAACCTGCAGAGTTATAAATGATAACTCTCGTCCACAAATATATTGAGGGGAGGCAAAGAAGAGGATTTGAGATCAAGGCAGAATTGCAGGAAACAGATTTCAGGAGGTAGATACGAATCGCCTTTAAAGCACATGAAAAGCGGCAAAACGTTGACAATGATGCCCTTGGCCAAAAAGGGCGTATGCGTTTTTTCCTGAATATATTCAGGAAAAAACGCATACGCCCTTTTTGGCCAACCAAGCAACCTGGAAAGGCAAATCAGCGCTACAAAGAAGTCTCGCTTCCCATCGGTCAAGAGGCCATGCTGAAAAAAGTGTCAAAACCAGAAATGCAGGACAGGCCATGGAGAAATGGGAGCCTTGCTACACTGATGGGCAGGGGTGTAAATTGCCAACAGCCACTCTGGAGAGGTGTACAGTGAGTCCAGAAACATCTGAAAAACACAGCTTAGAGAGCATAGGGCACTTCCACTCATGGGGGTATAATTTGGGAAAATGAAAAATCAGCAAGACACAAGCACCCCAAAGTTGAGGGCTGCTCTGTTGAAAAGGACCTCCACTTCATTCCACCTTAAATATCCCAGGAAAGAGAAAAATGGAAAAAGAAGTTGTGGTCCTTATGTACAATGGAATATCACTCAGCCATGAAATAAATGTCATAAGGCTAGTAGCAGCATGATGAGTGGATTTAGGTACGACGATTCTAAGTGAAATAAGTCACACAGAAAAGGACACTTCTCATAAGGTATCACTTATAGAGGGAATGTAAAAACCGTTACACTTGAACTGAATTACAAAACAGAACAGAGTCACACATGCAGAAAACACACTATGGCTGCTTAACGGGAAAGGTGAGGTGGGGTGATACATAAAACAAGGGTTGCAAATTAGCTCAGATACCGTTCCATAAACCCAATATGTAATAGACAAGACCTACTCCTTGCTCAGAGAACTGGACTCAACACGCCCTATTCACCGCACAAGAATATATCTGACTAGTAATAATCTTAAAACCTATGTATTAATATCTCTCTGTTAGTGTGTCAATTGGGTGTAAAGCGGCATAAACACAGCAGTGAAAAGCAGCTAAACCCCATTATGAAAATAAATTACTTTGAAAAACCCATGAAACAAAGACAGTGTAAGAGAGAGAAATTCTTACACAATGCGTTCAGGGGCTGTGATGCAACCTGGATTGACCATATCTAGACCCACAGCTGGATGAGACATAAGGGTGGACACTCTTGGGGCTGAGAGGTTTGGTGAGGTTGGGTGAGCAAACGCAGACCCTTTAAAGGAATACTGCGTGGTACCCATCGCATGGGTCCCAAATCTCCAGGTTCAAGGGCATCTTCCTACATCAAAAACATGCATGAGAAACCCAGAAGATGGTACACCGTGTGATGGGGAAAGGTTTCTAAAACGCACCTCATTTCTCATCTCCTTGTGCCCGGGTTCGCCATTCCAGCCGCTTTACTAGCAAGCTCCCTACTTGGAGCATCAGCACCTTTAACCTCCTGTTCCGTACAGGTTGCAATTGTCCTGAGGATAAACGGGAAGACGTGGAACCAACGAGAGACTAGCTCTTGGTGTTGGGACAGGAACAGGTCACTCTATTTTCCCATCAGAAAGAAGAATTAACCACAGGCTCAGCCTGCCCCCCGGAACCAGAACAGGGCCTGAAGCCATTCTGCGATTTTGCGGCCAGCTCCCATAAAAACGAGTTGTAAAATGGAGGTTCAGGGCACTGCAATTCACAAACCTGCAGAGTTATAAATGATAACTCTCGTCCACAAATATATTGAGGGGAGGCAAAGAAGAGGATTTGAGATCAAGGCAGAATTGCAGGAAACAGATTTCAGGAGGTAGATACGAATCGCCTTTAAAGCACATGAAAAGCGGCAAAACGTTGACAATGATGCCCTTGGCCAAAAAGGGCGTATGCGTTTTTTCCTGAATATATTCAGGAAAAAACGCATACGCCCTTTTTGGCCAACCAAGCAACCTGGAAAGGCAAATCAGCGCTACAAAGAAGTCTCGCTTCCCATCGGTCAAAAGGGCCATGCTGAAAAAAGTGTCAAAACCAGAAATGCAGGACAGGGCATGGAGAAATGGGAGCCTTGCTACACTGATGGGCGGGATGTAAATTGCCAAGAGCCACTCTGGAGAAGTGTCCGGTGAGTCCTGAAACATCTGAAAAACACAGCTTAGAGAGCATAGGGCACTTCCACTCATGGGGGTATAATTTGGGAAAATGAAAAATCAGCAAGACACAAGCACCCCAAAGTTGAGGGCTGCTCTGTTGAAAAGGACCTCCACTTCATTCCACCTTAAATATCCCAGGAAAGAGAAAAATGGATAAAGAAGTTGTGGTCCTTATGTACAATGGAATATCACTCAGCCATGAAATAAATGTCATAAGGCTAGTAGCAGCATGATGAGTGGATTTAGGTACGACGATTCTAAGTGAAATAAGTCACACAGAAAAGGACACTTCTCATAAGGTATCACTTATAGAGGGAATGTAAAAACCGTTACACTTGAACTGAATTACAAAACAGAACAGAGTCACACATGCAGAAAACACACTATGGCTGCTTAACGGGAAAGGTGAGGTGGGGTGATACATAAAACAAGGGTTGCAAATTAGCTCAGATACCGTTCCATAAACCCAATATGTAATAGACAAGACCTACTCCTTGCTCAGAGAACTGGACTCAACACGCCCTATTCACCGCACAAGAATATATCTGACTAGTAATAATCTTAAAACCTATGTATTAATATCTCTCTGTTAGTGTGTCAAGTGGGTGTAAAGCGGCATAAACACAGCAGTGAAAAGCAGCTCAACCCCATTATGAAAATAAATTACTTTGAAAAACCCATGAAACAAAGACAGTGTAAGAGAGAGAAATTCTTACACAATGCGTTCAGGGGCTGTGATGCAACCTGGATTGACCATATCTAGACCCACAGCTGGATGAGACATAAGGGTGGACACTCTTGGGGCTGAGAGGTTTGAGAGGTTGGGTGAGCAAACGCAGACCCTTTAAAGTAATACTGCGTGGTACCCATCGCATGGGTCCCAAATCTCCAGGTTCAAGGGCATCTTCCTACATCAAAAACATGCATGAGAAACCCAGAAGATGGTACACCGTGTGATGGGGAAATGTTTCTAAAACGCACCTCATTTCTCATGTCCTTGTGCCCGGGTTCGCCATTCCAGCCGCTTTACTAGCAATCTCCCTACTTGGAGCATCAGCACCTTTAACCTCCTGTTCCGTACAGGTTGCAATTTGTCCTGAGGATGAACGGGAAGACGTGGAACCAACGAGAGACTAGCTCTTGGTGTTGGGACAGGCACAGGTCACTCTATTTTCCCATCAGGAAGAAGAATTAACCACAGGCTCAGCCTGCCCCCCGGAACCAGAACAGGGCCTGAAGCCATCCTGCACTTTTGCGGCCAGCTCCCAAAAAAGCGAATTGTAAAATGGAGCTTCATGGCACTGCAATTCACAAACCTGCAGAGTTATAAATGATAACTCTCGTCCACAAATGTATTGAGGGAAGGCAAAGAAGAGGATTTGAAATCAAGGCAGAATTGCAGGAAACAGATTTCAGGATGTAGATTCGAATCGCCTTTAAAGCACATGAAAAGCGGCAAAACGTTGACAATGATGCCCTTGGCCAAAAAGGGCGTATGCGTTTTTTCCTGAATATATTCAGGAAAAAACGCATACGCCCTTTTTGGCCAAACAAGCAACCTGGAAAGCAAATCAGCGCTATAAAGAAGTCTCGCTTCCCATCGGTCAAAAGGGCCATGCTGAAAAATGTGTCAAAACCAGAAATGCAGGACAGGCCATGGAGAAATGGGAGCCTTGCTACACTGATGGGCAGGGGTGTAAATTGCCAACAGCCACTCTGGAGAAGTGTCCGGTGAGTCCTGAAACATCTGAAAAACACAGCTTAGAGAGCATAGGGCACTTCCACTCATGGGGGTATAAATTGGGAAAATGAAAAATCAGCAAGACACAAGCACCCCAAAGTTGAGGGCTGCTCTTTTGACAAGGACCTCCACTTCATTCCACCTTAAATATCCCAGGAAAGAGAAAAATGGATAAAGAAGTTGTGGTCCTTATGTACAATGGAATATCACTCAGCCATGAAATCAATGTCATAAGGTTAGTACCAGCATGATGAGTGGATGTAGGTACGACGATGCTAAGTGAAATAAGTCACACAGAAAAGGACACTTCTCATAAGGTATCACTTATAGAGGGAATGTAAAACCGTTACACTTGAACTGAATTACAAAACAGAACAGGGTCACACATGCAGAAAACACACTATGGCTGCATATCGGGAAAGGTGAGGTGGGGTGATACATAAAACAAGGGTATCAAATTAGCTCAGATACCGTTCCATAAACCCAATATGTAATAGACAAGACCTACTCCTTGCTCAGAGAACTGGACTCAACACGCCCTATTCACCGCACAAGAATATATCTGACTAGTAATAATCTTAAAACCTATGTATTAATATCTCTCTGTTAGTGTGTCAAGTGGGTGTAAAGCGGCATAAACACAGCAGTGAAAAGCAGCTAAACCCCATTATGAAAATAAATTACTTTGAAAAACCCATGAAACAAAGACAGTGTAAGAGAGAGAAATTCTTACACAATGCGTTCAGGGGCTGTGATGCAACCTGGATTGACCATATCTAGACCCACAGCTGGATGAGACATAAGGGTGGACACTCTTGGGGCTGAGAGGTTTGAGAGGTTGGGTGAGCAAACGCAGACCCTTTAAAGTAATACTGCGTGGTACCCATCGCATGGGTCCCAAATCTCCAGGTTCAAGGGCATCTTCCTACATCGAAAACATGCATGAGAAACCCAGAAGATGGTACACCGTGTGATGGGGAAATGTTTCTAAAACGCACCTCATTTCTCATGTCCTTGTGCCCGGGTTCGCCATTCCAGCCGCTTTACTAGCAATCTCCCTACTTGGAGCATCAGCACCTTTAACCTCCTGTTCCGTACAGGTTGCAATTTGTCCTGAGGATGAACGGGAAGACGTGGAACCAACGAGAGACTAGCTCTTGGTGTTGGGACAGGCACAGGTCACTCTATTTTCCCATCAGGAAGAAGAATTAACCACAGGCTCAGCCTGCCCCCCGGAACCAGAACAGGGCCTGAAGCCATCCTGCACTTTTGCGGCCAGCTCCCAAAAAAGCGAGTTGTAAAATGGAGCTTCATGGCACTGCAATTCACAAACCTGCAGAGTTATAAATGATAACTCTCATCCACAAATGTATTGAGGGAAGGCAAAGAAGAGGATTTGAAATCAAGGCAGAATTGCAGGAAACAGATTTCAGGATGTAGATTCGAATCGCCTTTAAAGCACATGAAAAGCGGCAAAACGTTGACAATGATGCCCTTGGCCAAAAAGGGCGTATGCGTTTTTTCCTGAATATATTCAGGAAAAAACGCATACGCCCTTTTTGGCCAAACAAGCAACCTGGAAAGCAAATCAGCGCTATAAAGAAGTCTCGCTTCCCATCGGTCAAAAGGGCCATGCTGAAAAATGTGTCAAAACCAGAAATGCAGGACAGGCCATGGAGAAATGGGAGCCTTGCTACACTGATGGGCAGGGGTGTAAATTGCCAACAGCCACTCTGGAGAAGTGTCCGGTGAGTCCTGAAACATCTGAAAAACACAGCTTAGAGAGCATAGGGCACTTCCACTCATGTGGGTATGAATTGGGAAAATGAAAAATCAGCAAGACACAAGCACCCCAAAGTTGAGGGCTGCTCTTTTGACAAGGACCTCCACTTCATTCCACCTTAAATATCCCAGGAAAGAGAAAAATGGATAAAGAAGTTGTGGTCCTTATGTACAATGGAATATCACTCAGCCATGAAATCAATGTCATAAGGTTAGTACCAGCATGATGAGTGGATGTAGGTACGACGATGCTAAGTGAAATAAGTCACACAGAAAAGGACACTTCTCATAAGGTATCACTGATAGAGGGAATGTAAAACCGTTACACTTGAACTGAATTACAAAACAGAACAGAGTCACACATGCAGAAAACACACTATGGCTGCATAACGGGAAAGGTGAGGTGGGGTGATACATAAAACAAGGGTATCAAATTAGCTCAGATACCGTTCCATAAACCCAATATGTAATAGACAAGACCTACTCCTTGCTCAGAGAACTGGACTCAACACGCCCTATTCACCGCACAAGAATATATCTGACTAGTAATAATCTTAAAACCTATGTATTAATATCTCTCTGTTAGTGTGTCAAGTGGGTGTAAAGCGGCATAAACACAGCAGTGAAAAGCAGCTAAACCCCATTATGAAAATAAATTACTTTGAAAAACCCATGAAACAAACACAGTGTAAGAGAGAGAAATTCTTACACAATGCGTTCAGGGGCTGTGATGCAACCTGGATTGACCATATCTAGACCCACAGCTGGATGAGACATAAGGGTGGACACTCTTGGGGCTGAGAGGTTTGAGAGGTTGGGTGAGCAAACGCAGACCCTTTAAAGTAATACTGCGTGGTACCCATCGCATGGGTCCCAAATCTCCAGGTTCAAGGGCATCTTCCTACATCGAAAACATGCATGAGAAACCCAGAAGATGGTACACCATGTGATGGGGAAAGGTTTCTAAAACGCACCTCATTTCTCATCGCCTTGTGCCCGGGTTCGCCATTCCAGCCGCTTTACTAGCATGCTCCCTACTTGGAGCATCAGCACCTTTAACCTCCTGTTCCGTACAGGTTGCAATTTGTCCTGAGGATAAACGGGAAGACGTGGAACCAACGAGAGACTAGCTCTTGGTGTTGGGCCAGGCACAGGTCACTCTATTTTCCCATCAGAAAGAAGAATTAACCACAGGCTCAGCCTGCCCCCCGGAACCAGAACAGGGCCTGAAGCCATTCTGCGATTTTGCCGCCAGCTCCCATAAAAACGAGTTATAAAATGGAGGTTCAGGGCACTGCAATTCACAAACCTGCAGAGTTATAAATGATAACTCTCGTCCACAAATAAATTGAGGGAAGGCAAAGAAGAGGATTTGAAATCAAGGCAGAATTGCAGGAAACAGATTTCAGGAGGTAGATTCGAATCGCCTTTAAAGCACATGAAAAGCTGCAAAACGTTGACAATGATGCCCTTGGCCAAAAAGGGCGTGTGCGTTTTTTCCTGAATATATTCAGGAAAAAAAGCATACGCCCTTTTTGGCCAACCAAGCAACCTGGAAAGGCAAATCAGCGCTACAAACAAGTCTCGCTTCCCATCGGTCAAAAGGGCCATGCTGAAAAAAGTGTCAAAACCAGAAATGCAGGACAGGCCATGGAGAAATGGGAGCCTTGCTACACTGATGGGCGGGATGTAAATTGCCAACAGCCACTCTGGAGAAGTGTACGGTGAGTCCTGAAACATCTAAAAAACACAGCTTAGAGAGCATAGGGCACTTCCACTCATGGGGGTATGAATTGGGAAAATGAAAAATCAGCAAGACACAAGCACTCCAAAGTTTAGGGCTGCTCTGTTGACCAGGACCTCCACTTCATTCCACCTTAAATATCCCAGGAAAGAGAAAAATGGGTAAAGAAGTTGTGGTCCTTATGTACAATGGAATATCACTCAGCCATGAAATCAATGTCATAAGGCTAGTAGCAGCATGATGAGTGGATTTAGGTACGACGATTCTAAGTGAAATAAGTCACACAGAAAAGGACACTTCTCATAAGGTATCACTGATAGAGGGAATGTAAAAACCGTTACACTTGAACTGAATTACAAAACAGAACAGAGTCACACATGCAGAAAACACACTATGGCTGCTTAACGGGAAAGGTGAGGTGGGGTGATACATAAAACAAGGGTATCAAATTAGCTCAGATACCATTCCATAAACCCAATATGTAATAGACAAGACCTACTCCTTGCTCAGAGAACTGGACTCAACACGCCCTATTCACCGCACAAGAATATATCTGACTAATAATAATCGTAAAACCTATGTATTGACATCTCTCTGTTAGTGTGTCAAGTGGGTGTAAAGCGGCATAAACACAGCAGTGAAAAGCAGGTAAACCCCATTATAAAAATAAATTACTTTGAAACACCCATGAAACAAAGACAGTGAAAGAGAGAGAAATTCTTACACAATGCGTTCAGGGGCTGTGATGCAACCTGGATTGACCATATCTAGACTCACAGCTGGATGAGACATAAGGGTGGACACTCTTGGGGCTGAGAGGTTTGGTGAGGTTGGGTGAGGAAACGCAGACCCTTTAAAGTAATACTGCATGGTACCCATCGCATGGGTCCCAAATCTCCAGGTTCAAGGGCATCTTCCTACATCAAAAACATGCATGAGAAACCCAGAAGATGGTACACCGTGTGCTGGGGAAAGGTTTCTAAAACGCACCTCATTTCTCATCGACTTGTGCCCGGGTTCGCCATTCCAGCCGCTTTACTAGCATGCTCCCTACTTGGAGCATCAGCACCTTTAACCTCCTGTTCCTTACAGGTTGCAATTTGTCCTGAGGATAAACGGGAAGACGTGGAACCAACGAGAGACTAGCTCTTGGTGTTGGGCCAGGCACAGGTCACTCTATTTTCCCATCAGAAAGAAGAATTAACCACAGGCTCAGCCTGCCCCCCGGAACCAGAACAGGGCCTGAAGCCATTCTGCGATTTTGCCGCCAGCTCCCATGAAAACGAGTTGTAAAATGGAGGTTTAGGGCACTGCAATTCACAAACCTGCAGAGTTATAAATGATAACTCTCGTCCACAAATATATTGAGGGAAGGCAAAGAAGAGGATTTGAAATCAAGGCAGAATTGCAGGAAACAGATTTCAGGAGGTAGATTCGAATCGCCTTTAAAGCACATGAAAAGCGGCAAAACGTTGACAATGATGCCCTTGGCCAAAAAGGGCGTATGCGTTTTTTCCTGAATATATTCAGGAAAAAACGCATACGCCCTTTTTGGCCAACCAAGCAACCTGGAAAGGCAAATCAGCGCTACAAACAAGTCTCGCTTCCCATCGGTCAAAAGGGCCATGCTGAAAAAAGTGTCAAAACCAGAAATGCAGGACAGGCCATGGAGAAATGGGAGCCTTGCTACACTGATGGGCGGGATGTAAATTGCCAACAGCCACTCTGGAGAAGTGTACGGTGAGTCCTGAAACATCTAAAAAACACAGCTTAGAGAGCATAGGGCACTTCCACTCATGGGGGTATGAATTGGGAAAATGAAAAATCAGCAAGACACAAGCACTCCAAAGTTTAGGGCTGCTCTGTTGACCAGGACCTCCACTTCATTCCACCTTAAATATCCCAGGAAAGAGAAAAATGGGTAAAGAAGTTGTGGTCCTTATGTACAATGGAATATCACTCAGCCATGAAATCAATGTCATAAGGCTAGTAGCAGCATGATGAGTGGATTTAGGTACGACGATTCTAAGTGAAATAAGTCACACAGAAAAGGACACTTCTCATAAGGTATCACTGATAGAGGGAATGTAAAAACCGTTACACTTGAACTGAATTACAAAACAGAACAGAGTCACACATGCAGAAAACACACTATGGCTGCTTAACGGGAAAGGTGAGGTGGGGTGATACATAAAACAAGGGTATCAAATTAGCTCAGATACCATTCCATAAACCCAATATGTAATAGACAAGACCTACTCCTTGCTCAGAGAACTGGACTCAACACGCCCTATTCACCGCACAAGAATATATCTGACTAATAATAATCGTAAAACCTATGTATTGACATCTCTCTGTTAGTGTGTCAAGTGGGTGTAAAGCGGCATAAACACAGCAGTGAAAAGCAGCTAAACCCCATTATAAAAATAAATTACTTTGAAACACCCATGAAACAAAGACAGTGAAAGAGAGAGAAATTCTTACACAATGCGTTCAGGGGCTGTGATGCAACCTGGATTGACCATATCTAGACTCACAGCTGGATGAGACATAAGGGTGGACACTCTTGGGGCTGAGAGGTTTGGTGAGGTTGGGTGAGCAAACGCAGACCCTTTAAAGTAATACTGCATGGTACCCATCGCATGGGTCCCAAATCTCCAGGTTCAAGGGCATCTTCCTACATCAAAAACATGCATGAGAAACCCAGAAGATGGTACACCGTGTGATGGGGAAAGGTTTCTAAAACGCACCTCATTTCTCATCGCCTTGTGCCCGGGTTCGCCATTCCAGCCGCTTTACTAGCATGCTCCCTACTTGGAGCATCAGCACCTTTAACCTCCTGTTCCTTACAGGTTGCAATTTGTCCTGAGGATAAACGGGAAGACGTGGAACCAACGAGAGACTAGCTCTTGGTGTTGGGACAGGCACAGGTCACTCTATTTTCCCATCAGAAAGAAGAATTAACCACAGGCTCAGCCTGCCCCCCGGAACCAGAAAAGGGCCTGAAGCCATTCTGCGATTTTGCCGCCAGCTCCCATAAAAACGAGTTGTAAAATGGAGGTTCAGGGCACTGCAATTCACAAACCTGCAGAGTTATAAATGATAACTCTCGTCCACAAATATATTGAGGGAAGGCAAAGAAGAGGATTTGAAATCAAGGCAGAATTGCAGGAAACAGATTTCAGGAGGTAGATTCGAATCGCCTTTAAAGCACATGAAAAGCGGCAAAACGTTGACAATGATGCCCTTGGCCAAAAAGGGCGTGTGCGTTTTTTCCTGAATATATTCAGGAAAAAACGCATACGCCCTTTTTGGCCAACCAAGCAACCTGGAAAGGCAAATCAGCGCTACAAACAAGGCTCGCTTCCCATCGGTCAAAAGGGCCATGCTGAAAAAAGTGTCAAAACCAGAAATGCAGGACAGGCCATGGAGAAATGGGAGCCTTGCTACACTGATGGGCGGGATGTAAATTGCCAACAGCCACTCTGGAGAAGTGTACGGTGAGTCCTGAAACATCTAAAAAACACAGCTTAGAGAGCATAGGGCACTTCCACTCATGGGGGTATGAATTGGGAAAATGAAAAATCAGCAAGACACAAGCACTCCAAAGTTTAGGGCTGCTCTGTTGACCAGGACCTCCACTTCATTCCACCTTAAATATCCCAGGAAAGAGAAAAATGGGTAAAGAAGTTGTGGTCCTTATGTACAATGGAATATCACTCAGCCATGAAATCAATGTCATAAGGCTAGTAGCAGCATGATGAGTGGATTTAGGTACGACGATTCTAAGTGAAATAAGTCACACAGAAAAGGACACTTCTCATAAGGTATCACTGATAGAGGGAATGTAAAAACCGTTACACTTGAACTGAATTACAAAACAGAACAGAGTCACACATGCAGAAAACACACTATGGCTGCTTAACGGGAAAGGTGAGGTGGGGTGATACATAAAACAAGGGTATCAAATTAGCTCAGATACCATTCCATAAACCCAATATGTAATAGACAAGACCTACTCCTTGCTCAGAGAACTGGACTCAACACGCCCTATTCACCGCACAAGAATATATCTGACTAATAATAATCGTAAAACCTATGTATTGACATCTCTCTGTTAGTGTGTCAAGTGGGTGTAAAGCGGCATAAACACAGCAGTGAAAAGCAGCTAAACCCCATTATAAAAATAAATTACTTTGAAACACCCATGAAACAAAGACAGTGAAAGAGAGAGAAATTCTTACACAATGCGTTCAGGGGCTATGATGCAACCTGGATTGACCATATCTAGACTCACAGCTGGATCAGACATAAGGGTGGACACTCTTGGGGCTGAGAGGTTTGGTGAGGTTGGGTGAGGAAACGCAGACCCTTTAAAGTAATACTGCATGGTACCCATCGCATGGGTCCCAAATCTCCAGGTTCAAGGGCATCTTCCTACATCAAAAACATGCATGAGAAACCCAGAAGATGGTACACCGTGTGCTGGGGAAAGGTTTCTAAAACGCACCTCATTTCTCATCGCCTTGTGCCCGGGTTCGCCATTCCAGCCGCTTTACTAGCAAGCTCCCTACTTGGAGCATCAGCACCTTTAACCTCCTGTTCCGTACAGGTTGCAATTTGTCCTGAGGATAAACAGGAAGACGTGGAACCAACGAGAGACTAGCTCTTGGTGTTGGGCCAGGCACAGGTCACTCTATTTTCCCATCAGAAAGAAGAATTAACCACAGGCTCAGCCTGCCCCCCGGAACCAGAACAGGGCCTGAAGCCATTCTGCGATTTTGCCGCCAGCTCCCATAAAAACGAGTTGTAAAATGGAGGTTCAGGGCACTGCAATTCACAAACCTGCAGAGTTATAAATGATAACTCTCGTCCACAAATAAATTGAGGGAAGGCAAAGAAGAGGATTTGAAATCAAGGCAGAATTGCAGGAAACAGATTTCAGGAGGTAGATTCGAATCGCCTTTAAAGCACATGAAAAGCGGCAAAACGTTGACAATGATGCCCTTGGCCAAAAAGGGCGTATGCGTTTTTTCCTGAATATATTCAGGAAAAAACGCATACGCCCTTTTTGGCCAACCAAGCAACCTGGAAAGGCAAATCAGCGCTACAAAGAAGTCTCGCTTCCCATCGGTCAAAAGGGCCATGCTGAAAAAAGTGTGAAAACCAGAAATGCAGGACAGGCCATGGAGAAATGGGAGCCTTGCTACACTGATGGGCGGGATGTAAATTGCCAACAGCCGCTCTGGAGAAGTGTACGGTGAGTCCTGAAACATCTAAAAAACACAGCTTAGAGAGCATAGGGCACTTCCACTCATGGGGGTATGAATTGGGAAAATGAAAAATCAGCAAGACACAAGCACTCCAAAGTTTAGGGCTGCTCTGTTGACCAGGACCTCCACTTCATTCCACCTTAAATATCCCAGGAAAGAGAAAAATGGGTAAAGAAGTTGTGGTCCTTATGTACAATGGAATATCACTCAGCCATGAAATCAATGTCATAAGGCTAGTAGCAGCATGATGAGTGGATTTAGGTACGACGATTCTAAGTGAAATAAGTCACACAGAAAAGGACACTTCTCATAAGGTATCACTGATAGAGGGAATGTAAAAACCGTTACACTTGAACTGAATTACAAAACAGAACAGAGTCACACATGCAGAAAACACACTATGGCTGCTTAACGGGAAAGGTGAGGTGGGGTGATACATAAAACAAGGGTATCAAGTTAGCTCAGATACCATTCCATAAACCCAATATGTAATAGACAAGACCTACTCCTTGCTCAGAGAACTGGACTCAACACGCCCTATTCACCGCACAAGAATATATCTGACTAATAATAATCGTAAAACCTATGTATTGATATCTCTCTGTTAGTGTGTCAAGTGGGTGTAAAGCGGCATAAACACAGCAGTGAAAAGCAGCTAAACCCCATTATAAAAATAAATTACTTTGAAACACCCATGAAACAAAGACAGTGAAAGAGAGAGAAATTCTTACACAATGCGTTCAGGGGCTGTGATGCAACCTGGATTGACCATATCTAGACTCACAGCTGGATGAGACATAAGGGTGGACACTCTTGGGGCTGAGAGGTTTGGTGAGGTTGGGTGAGCAAACGCAGAACCTTTAAAGGAATACTGCATGGTACCCATCGCATGGGTCCCAAATTTCCAGGTTCAAGGGCATCTTCCTACATCAAAAACATGCATGAGAAACCCAGAAGATGGTACACCATGTGATGGGGAAAGGTTTCTAAAACGCACCTCATTTCTCATCGCCTTGTGCCCGGGTTCGCCATTCCAGCCGCTTTACTAGCATGCTCCCTACTTGGAGCATCAGCACCTTTAACCTCCTGTTCCGTACAGGTTGCAATTTGTCCTGAGGATAAACGGGAAGACGTGGAACCAACGAGAGACTAGCTCTTGGTGTTGGGACAGGCACAGGTCACTCTATTTTCCCATCAGAAAGAAGAATTAACCACAGGCTCAGCCTGCCCCCCGGAACCAGAACAGGGCCTGAAGCCATTCTGCGATTTTGCCGCCAGCTCCCATAAAAACGAGTTGTAAAATGGAGGTTCAGGGCACTGCAATTCACAAACCTGCAGAGTTATAAATGATAACTCTCCTCCACAAATATATTGAGGGAAGGCAAAGAAGAGGATTTGAAATCAAGGCAGAATTGCAGGAAACAGATTTCAGGAGGTAGATTCGAATCGCCTTTAAAGCACATGAAAAGCGGCAAAACGTTGACAATGATGCCCTTGGCCAAAAAGGGCGTATGCGTTTTTTCCTGAATATATTCAGGAAAAAACGCATACGCCCTTTTTGGCCAACCAAGCAACCTGGAAAGGCAAATCAGCACTACAAACAAGTCTCGCTTCCCATCGGTCAAAAGGGCCATGCTGAAAAAAGTGTCAAAACCAGAAATGCAGGACAGGCCATGGAGAAATGGGAGCCTTGCTACACTGATGGGCGGGATGTAAATTGCCAACAGCCACTCTGGAGAAGTGTACGGTGAGTCCTGAAACATCTAAAAAACACAGCTTAGAGAGCATAGGGCACTTCCACTCATGGGGGTATGAATTGGGAAAATGAAAAATCAGCAAGACACAAGCACTCCAAAGTTTAGGGCTGCTCTGTTGACCAGGACCTCCACTTCATTCCACCTTAAATATCCCAGGAAAGAGAAAAATGGGTAAAGAAGTTGTGGTCCTTATGTACAATGGAATATCACTCAGCCATGAAATCAATGTCATAAGGCTAGTAGCAGCATGATGAGTGGATTTAGGTACGACGATTCTAAGTGAAATAAGTCACACAGAAAAGGACACTTCTCATAAGGTATCACTGATAGAGGGAATGTAAATACCGTTACACTTGAACTGAATTACAAAACAGAACAGAGTCACACATGCAGAAAACACACTATGGCTGCTTAACGGGAAAGGTGAGGTGGGGTGATACATAAAACAAGGGTATCAAGTTAGCTCAGATACCATTCCATAAACCCAATATGTAATAGACAAGACCTACTCCTTGCTCAGAGAACTGGACTCAACACGCCCTATTCACCGCACAAGAATATATCTGACTAATAATAATCGTAAAACCTATGTATTGATATCTCTCTGTTAGTGTGTCAAGTGGGTGTAAAGCGGCATAAACACAGCAGTGAAAAGCAGCTAAACCCCATTATAAAAATAAATTACTTTGAAACACCCATGAAACAAAGACAGTGAAAGAGAGAGAAATTCTTACACAATGCGTTCAGGGGCTGTGATGCAACCTGGATTGACCATATCTAGACTCACAGCTGGATGAGACATAAGGGTGGACACTCTTGGGGCTGAGAGGTTTGGTGAGGTTGGGTGAGCAAACGCAGACCCTTTAAAGGAATACTGCATGGTACCCATCGCATGGGTCCCAAATCTCCAGGTTCAAGGGCATCTTCCTACATCAAAAACATGCATGAGAAACCCAGAAGATGGTACACCATGTGATGGGGAAAGGTTTCTAAAACGCACCTCATTTCTCATCGCCTTGTGCCCGGGTTCGCCATTCCAGCCGCTTTACTAGCATGCTCCCTACTTGGAGCATCAGCACCTTTAACCTCCTGTTCCGTACAGGTTGCAATTTGTCCTGAGGATAAACGGGAAGACGTGGAACCAACGAGAGACTAGCTCTTGGTGTTGGGACAGGCACAGGTCACTCTATTTTCCCATCAGAAAGAAGAATTAACCACAGGCTCAGCCTGCCCCCCGGAACCAGAACAGGGCCTGAAGCCATTCTGCGATTTTGCCGCCAGCTCCCATAAAAACGAGTTGTAAAATGGAGGTTCAGGGCACTGCAATTCACAAACCTGCAGAGTTATAAATGATAACTCTCCTCCACAAATATATTGAGGGAAGGCAAAGAAGAGGATTTGAAATCAAGGCAGAATTGCAGGAAACAGATTTCAGGAGATAGATTCGAATCGCCTTTAAAGCACATGAAAAGCGGCAAAACGTTGACAATGATGCCCTTGGCCAAAAAGGGCGTATGCGTTTTTTCCTGAATATATTCAGGAAAAAACGCATACGCCCTTTTTGGCCAACCAAGCAACCTGGAAAGGCAAATCAGCGCTACAAACAAGTCTCGCTTCCCATCGGT
Source organism: Balaenoptera borealis (assembly GCF_965194805.1). Lineage (NCBI taxonomy): Eukaryota > Metazoa > Chordata > Mammalia > Artiodactyla > Balaenopteridae > Balaenoptera > Balaenoptera borealis. The sequence goes on from NW_028123291.1 coordinate 191,636, forward strand.
CAAAAGGGCCATGCTGAAAAAAGTGTCAAAACCAGAAATGCAGGACAGGCCATGGAGAAATGGGAGCCTTGCTACACTGATGGGCGGGATGTAAATTGCCAACAGCCACTCTGGAGAAGTGTACGGTGAGTCCTGAAACATCTAAAAAACACAGCTTAGAGAGCATAGGGCACTTCCACTCATGGGGGTATGAATTGGGAAAATGAAAAATCAGCAAGACACAAGCACCCCAAAGTTTAGGGCTGCTCTGTTGACAAGGACCTCCACTTCATTCCACCTTAAATATCCCAGGAAAGAGAAAAATGGGTAAAGAAGTTGTGGTCCTTATGTACAGTGGAATATCACTCAGCCATGAAATCAATGTCATAAGGCTAGTAGCAGCATGATGAGTGGATTTAGGTACGACGATTCTAAGTGAAATAAGTCACACAGAAAAGGACACTTCTCATAAGGTATCACTGATAGAGGGAATGTAAAAACCGTTACACTTGAACTGAATTACAAAACAGAACAGAGTCACACATGCAGAAAACACACTATGGCTGCTTAACGGGAAAGGTGAGGTGGGGTGATACATAAAACAAGGGTATCAAATTAGCTCAGATACCATTCCATAAACCCAATATGTAATAGACAAGACCTACTCCTTGCTCAGAGAACTGGACTCAACACGCCCTATTCACCGCACAAGAATATATCTGACTAATAATAATCGTAAAACCTATGTATTGATATCTCTCTGTTAGTGTGTCAAGTGGGTGTAAAGCGGCATAAACACAGCAGTGAAAAGAAGCTAAACCCCATTATAAAAATAAATTACTTTGAAACACCCATGAAACAAAGACAGTGAAAGAGAGAGAAATTCTTACACAATGCGTTCAGGGGCTGTGATGCAACCTGGATTGACCATATCTAGACTCACAGCTGGATCAGACATAAGGGTGGACACTCTTGGGGCTGAGAGGTTTGGTGAGGTTGGGTGAGGAAACGCAGACCCTTTAAAGTAATACTGCATGGTACCCATCGCATGGGTCCCAAATCTCCAGGTTCAAGGGCATCTTCCTACATCAAAAACATGCATGAGAAACCCAGAAGATGGTACACCGTGTGATGGGGAAAGGTTTCTAAAACGCACCTCATTTCTCATCGCCTTGTGCCCGGGTTCGCCATTCCAGCCGCTTTACTAGCAAGCTCCCTACTTGGAGCATCAGCACCTTTAACCTCCTGTTCCGTACAGGTTGCAATTTGTCCTGAGGATAAACGGGAAGACGTGGAACCAACGAGAGACTAGCTCTTGGTGTTGGGACAGGCACAGGTCACTCTATTTTCCCATCAGAAAGAAGAATTAACCACAGGCTCAGCCTGCCCCCTGGAACCAGAACAGGGCCTGAAGCCATTCTGCGATTTTGTGGCCAGCTCCCATAAAAACGAGTTGTAAAATGGAGGTTCAGGGCACTGCAATTCACAAACCTGCAGAGTTATAAATGATAACTCTCGTCCACAAATATATTGAGGGAAGGCAAAGAAGAGGATTTGAAATCAAGGCAGAATTGCAGGAAAGAGATTTCAGGAGGTAGATTCGAATCGCATTTAAAGCACATGAAAAGCGGCAAAACGTTGACAATGATGCCCTTGGCCAAAAAGGGCGTATGCGTTTTTTCCTGAATATATTCAGGAAAAAACGCATACGCCCTTTTTGGCCAACCAAGCAACCTGGAAAGGCAAATCAGCGCTACAAAGAAGTCTCGCTTCCCATCGGTCAAAAGGGCCATGCTGAAAAAAGTGTCAAAACCAGAAATGCAGGACAGGCCATGGAGAAATGGGAGCCTTGCTACACTGATGGGCGGGATGTAAATTGCCAACAGCCACTCTGGAGAAGTGTCCGGTGAGTCCTGAAACATCTAAAAAACACAGCTTAGAGAGCATAGGGCACTTCCACTCATGGGGGTATGAATTGGGAAAATGAAAAATCAGCAAGACACAAGCACCCCAAAGTTTAGGGCTGCTCTGTTGACAAGGACCTCCACTTCATTCCACCTTAAATATCCCAGGAAAGAGAAAAATGGGTAAAGAAGTTGTGGTCCTTATGTACAGTGGAATATCACTCAGCCATGAAATCAATGTCATAAGGCTAGTAGCAGCATGATGAGTGGATTTAGGTACGACGATTCTAAGTGAAATAAGTCACACAGAAAAGGACACTTCTCATAAGGTATCACTGATAGAGGGAATGTAAAAACCGTTACACTTGAACTGAATTACAAAACAGAACAGAGTCACACATGCAGAAAACACACTATGGCTGCTTAACGGGAAAGGTGAGGTGGGGTGATACATAAAACAAGGGTATCAAATTAGCTCAGATACCATTCCATAAACCCAATATGTAATAGACAAGACCTACTCCTTGCTCAGAGAACTGGACTCAACACGCCCTATTCACCGCACAAGAATATATCTGACTAATAATAATCGTAAAACCTATGTATTGATATCTCTCTGTTAGTGTGTCAAGTGGGTGTAAAGCGGCATAAACACAGCAGTGAAAAGCAGCTAAACCCCATTATAAAAATAAATTACTTTGAAACACCCATGAAACAAAGACAGTGAAAGAGAGAGAAATTCTTACACAATGCGTTCAGGGGCTGTGATGCAACCTGGATTGACCATATCTAGACTCACAGCTGGATCAGACATAAGGGTGGACACTCTTGGGGCTGAGAGGTTTGGTGAGGTTGGGTGAGCAAACGCAGACCCTTTAAAGTAATACTGCATGGTACCCATCCCATGGGTCCCAAATCTCCAGGTTCAAGGGCATCTTCCTACATCAAAAACATGCATGAGAAACCCACAAGATGGTACACCGTGTGATGGGGAAAGGTTTCTAAAATGCACCTCATTTCTCATCGCCTTGTGCCCGGGTTCGCCATTCCAGCCGCTTTACTAGCAAGCTCCCTACTTGGAGCATCAGCACCTTTAACCTCCTGTTCCGTACAGGTTGCAATTTGTCCTGAGGATAAACGGGAAGACGTGGAACCAACGAGAGACTACTTCTTGGTGTTGGGACAGGCACAGGTCACTCTATTTTCCCATCAGAAAGAAGAATTAACCACAGGCTCAGCCTGCCCCCCGGAACCAGAACAGGGCCTGAAGCCATTCTGTGATTTTGCGGCCAGCTCCCATAAAAACGAGTTGTAAAATGGAGGTTCAGGGCACTGCAATTCACAAACCTGCAGTTATAAATGATAACTCTCGTCCACAAATATATTGAGGGAAGGCAACGAAGAGGATTTGAAATCAAGGCAGAATTGCAGGAAACAGATTTCAGGAAGTAGATTCGAATCGCATTTAAAGCACATGAAAAGCGGCAAAACGTTGACAATGATGCCCTTGGCCAAAAAGGGCGTATGCGTTTTTTCCTGAATATATTCAGGAAAAAAGGCATACGCCCTTTTTGGCCAACCAAGCAACCTGGAAAGGCAAATCAGCGCTACAAACAAGTCTCGCTTCCCATCGGTCAAAAGGGCCATGCTGAAAAAAGTGTCAAAACCAGAAATGCAGGACAGGCCATGGAGAAATGGTAGCCTTGCTACACCGATGGGCGGGATGTAAATTGCCAAGAGCCACTATGGAGTAGTGTCCGGTGAGTCCTGAAACATCTGAAAAACACAGCTTAGAAAGCATAGGGCACTTCCACTCATGGGGGTATAAATTGGGAAAATTAAAAATCAGCAAGACACAAGCACCCCAAAGTTTAGGGCTGCTCTGTTGACCAGGACCTCCACTTCATTCCACCTTAAATATCCCAGGAAAAAGAAATATGGATAAAGAAGTTGTGGTCCTTATGTACAATGGAATATCACTCAGCCATGAAATCAATGTCATAAGGTTAGTAGCAGCATGATGAGTGGATTTAGGTACGACGATTCTAAGTGAAATAAGTCACACAGAAAAGGACACTTCTCATAAGGTATCACTTATAGAGGGAATGTAAAAACCGTTACACTTGAACTGAATTACAAAACAGAACAGAGTCACACATGCAGAAAACACACTATGGCTGCTTAACGGGAAAGGTGAGGTGGGGTGATACATAAAACAAGGCTATCAAATTAGCTCAGATACCGTTCCATAAACCCAATATGTAATAGACAAGACCTACTCCTTGCTCTGAGAACTGGACTCAACACGCCCTATTCACCGCACAAGAATATATCTGACTAGTAATAATCATAAAACCTATGTATTGATATCTCTCTGTTAGTGTTTCAAGTGGGTGTAAAGCGGCATAAACAAAGCAGTGAAAAGCAGCTAAATCCCATTATGAAAATAAATTACTTTGAAAAACCCATGAAACAAAGACAGTGAAAGAGAGAGTAATACTTACACAATGCGTTCAGGGGCTGTGATGCAACCTGGATTGACCATATCTAGACTCACAGCTGGATCAGACATAAGGGTGGACACTCTTGGGGCTGAGAGGTTTGGTGAGGTTGGGTGAGCAAACGCAGACCCTTTAAAGTAATACTGCGTGGTACCCATCGCATGGGTCCCAAATCTCCAGGTTCAAGGGCATCTTCCTACATCAAAAACATGCATGAGAAATCCAGAAGATGGTACACCGTGTGATGGGGAAAGGTTTCTAAAACGCACCTCATTTCTCATCTCCTTGTGCCCGGGTTCGCCATTCCAGCCGCTTTACTAGCAATCTCCCTACATGGAGCATCAGCACCTTTAACCTCCTGTTCCGTACAGGTTGCAATTTGTCCTGAGGATGAACGGGAAGACGTGGAACCAACGAGAGACTAGCTCTTGGTGTTGGGACAGGCACAGGTCACTCTATTTTCCCATCAGGAAGAAGAATTAACCACAGGCTCAGCCTGCCCCCCGGAACCAGAACAGGGCCTGAAGCCATCCTGCGCTTTTGCGGCCAGCTCCCAAAAAAGCGAGTTGTAAAATGGAGGTTCAGGGCACTGCAATTCAGAAACCTACAGAGTTATAAATGATAACTCTCGTCCACAAATATATTGAGGGAAGGCAAAGAAGAGGATTTGAAATAAAGGCAGAATTGCAGGAAACAGATTTCAGGAGGTAGATTCGAATCCCCTTTAAAGCACATGAAAAGCGGCAAAACGTTGACAATGATGCCCTTGGCCAAAAAGGGCGTATGCGTTTTTTCCTGAATATATTCAGGAAAAAACGCATACGCCCTTTTTGGCCAACCAAGCAACCTGGAAAGGCAAATCAGCGCTACAAACAAGTCTCGCTTCCCATCGGTCAAAAGGGCCATGCTGAAAAAAGTGTCAAAACCAGAAACGTAGGACAGGCTATGGAGAAATGGGAGCCTTGCTACACTGATGGGCGGGATTTAAATTGCCAACAGCCACTCTGGAGAAGTGTCCGGTGAGTCCTGAAACATCTGAAAAACACAGCTTAGAGAGCATAGGGCACTTCCACTCATGGGGGTATGAATTGGGAAAATGAAAAATCAGCAAGACACAAGCACCCCAAAGTTGAGGGCTGCTCTCTTGACAAGGACCTCCACTTCATTCCACCTTAAATATCCCAGGAAAGAGAAAAATGGATAAAGAAGTTGTGGTCCTTATGTACAATGGAATATCACTCAGCCATGAAATCAATGTCATAAGGTTAGTAGCAGCATGATGAGTGGATGTAGGTACGACGATGCTAAGTGAAATAAGTCACACAGAAAAGGACACTTCTCATAAGGTATCACTTATAGAGGGAATGTAAAACCGTTACACTTGAACTGAATTACAAAACAGAACAGGGTCACACATGCAAAAAACACACTATGGCTGCATAACGGGAAAGGTGAGGTTGGGTGATACATAAAACAAGGGTATCAAATTAGCTCAGATACCGTTCCATAAACCCAATATGTAATAGACAAGACCTACTCCTTGCTCAGAGAACTGGAGTCAACACGCCCTATTCACCGCACAAGAATATATCTGACTAATAATAATCGTAAAACCTATGTATTGATATCTCTCTGTTAGTGTGTCAAGTGGGTGTAAAGCGGCATAAACACAGCAGTGAAAAGCAGCTAAACCCCATTATAAAAATAAATTACTTTGAAACACCCATGAAACAAAGACAGTGAAAGAGAGAGAAATTCTTACACAATGCGTTCAGGGGCTGTGATGCAACCTGGATTGACCATATCTAGACGCACAGCTGGATGAGACATAAGGGTGGACACTCTTGGGGCTGAGAGGTTTGGTGAGGTTGGGTGAGCAAACGCAGACCCTTTAAAGGAATACTGCGTGGTACCCATCGCATGGGTCCCAAATCTCCAGGTTCAAGGGCATCTTCCTACATCAAAAACATGCATGAGAAACCCAGAAGATGGTACACCGTGTGATGGGGAAAGGTTTCTAAAACGCACCTCATTTCTCATCTCCTTGTGCCCGGGTTCGCCATTCTAGCCGCTTTACTAGCAAGCTCCCAACTTGGAGCATCAGCACCTTTAACCTCCTGTTCCGTACAGGTTGCAATTTGTCCTGAGGATAAACGGGAAGACGTGGAACCAACATGAGACTAGCTCTTGGTGTTGGGACAGGCACAGGTCACTCTATTTTCCCATCAGAAAGAAGAATTAACCACAGGCTCAGCCTGCCCCCCGGAACCAGAACAGGGCTTGAAGCCATTCTGCGATTTTGCGGCCAGCTCCCATAAAAACGAGTTGTAAAATGGAGGTTCAGGGCACTGCAATTCACAAACCTGCAGAGTTATAAATGATAACTCCCGTCCACAAATATATTGAGGGAAGGCAAAGAATAGGATTTGAAATCAAGGCAGAATTGCAGGAAACAGATTTCAGGAGGTAGATACGAATCGCCTTTAAAGCACATGAAAAGCGGCAAAACGTTGACAATGATGCCCTTGGCCAAAAAGGGCGTATGCGTTTTTTCCTGAATATATTCAGGAAAAAATGCATACGCCCTTTTTGGCCAACCAAGCAACCTGGAAAGGCAAATCAGTGCTACAAAGAAGTCTCGCTTCCCATCGGTCAAAAGGGCCATGCTGAAAAAAGTGTCAAAACCAGAAATGCAGGACAGGCCATGGAGAAATGGGAGCCTTGCTACACTGATGGGCGGGATGTAAATTGCCAAGAGCCACTCTGGAGAAGTGTCCGGTGAGTCCTGAAACATCTGAAAAACACAGCTTAGAGAGCATAGGGCACTTCCACTCATGGGGGTATAAATTGGGAAAATTAAAAATCAGCAAGACACAAGCACCCCAAAGTTTAGGGCTGCTCTGTTGACCAGGACCTCCACTTCATTCCACCTTAACTATCCCAGGAAAGAGAAAAATGGATAAAGAAGTTGTGGTCCTTATGTACAATGGAATATCACTCAGCCAGGAAATCAATGTCGTAAGGTTAGTAGCAGCATGATGAGTGGATTTAGGTACGACGATTCTAAGTGAAATAAGTCACACAGAAAAGGACACTTCTCATAAGGTATCACTGATAGAGGGAATGTAAAAACCGTTACACTTGAACTGAATTACAAAACAGAACAGAGTCACACATGCAGAAAACACACTATGGCTGCTTAACGGGAAAGGTGAGGTGGGGTGATACATAAAACAAGGGTATCAAATTAGCTCAGATACCGTTCCATAAACCCAATATGTAATAGACAAGACCTACTCCTTGCTCAGAGAACTGGACTCAACACGCCCTATTCACCGCACAAGAATATATCTGACTAATAATAATCGTAAAACCTATGTATTGATATCTCTCTGTTAGTGTGTCAAGTGGGTGTAAAGCGGCATAAACACAGCAGTGAAAATCAGCTAAACCCCATTATAAAAATAAATTACTTTGAAACACCCATGAAACAAAGACAGTGAAAGAGAGAGAAATTCTTACACAATGCGTTCAGGGGCTGTGATGCAACCTGGATTGACCATATCTAGACGCACAGCTGGATGAGACATAAGGGTGGACACTCTTGGGGCTGAGAGGTTTGGTGAGGTTGGGTGAGCAAACGCAGACCCTTTAAAGGAATACTGCGTGGTACCCATCGCATGGGTCCCAAATCTCCAGGTTCAAGGGCATCTTCCTACATCAAAAACATGCATGAGAAACCCAGAAGATGGTACACCGTGTGATGGGGAAAGGTTTCTAAAACGCACCTCATTTCTCATCTCCTTGTGCCCGGGTTCGCCATTCCAGCCGCTTTACTAGCAAGCTCCCTACGTGGAGCATCAGCACCTTTAACCTCCTGCTCCATACAGGTTTCAATTGTCCTGAGGATAAACGGGAAGACGTGGAACCAACGAGAGACTAGCTCTTGGTGTTGGGACAGGCACAGGTCACTCTATTTTCCCATCAGAAAGAAGAATTAACCACAGGCTCAGCCTGCCCCCCGGAACCAGAACAGGGCCTGAAGCCATTCTGCGATTTTGCGGCCAGCTCCCATAAAAACGAGTTGTAAAATGGAGGTTCAGGGCACTGCAATTCACAAACCTGCAGAGTTATAAATGATAACTCTCGTCCACAAATATATTGAGGGAAGGCAAAGAAGAGGATTTGAAATCAAGGCAGAATTGCAGGAAACAGATTTCAGGAGGTAGATACGAATCGCCTTTAAAGCACATGAAAAGCGGCAAAACGTTGACAGTGATGCCCTTGGCCAAAAAGGGCGTATGCGTTTTTTCCTGAATATATTCAGGAAAAAACGCATACGCACTTTTTGGCCAACCAAGCAACCTGGAAAGGCAAATCAGCTCTACAAAGAAGTCTCGCTTCCCATCGGTCAAAAGGGCCATGCTGAAAAAAGTGTCAAAACCAGAAATGCAGGACAGGCCATGGAGAAATGGGAGCCTTGCTACACTGATGGGCGGGATGTAAATTGCCAAGAGCCACTCTGGAGAAGTGTCCGGTGAGTCCTGAAACATCTGAAAAACACAGCTTAGAGAGCATAGGGCACTTCCACTCATGGGGGTATAAATTGGGAAAATTAAAAATCAGCAAGACACAAGCACCCCAAAGTTTAGGGCTGCTCTGTTGACCAGGACCTCCACTTCATTCCACCTTAAATATCCCAGGAAAGAGAAAAATGGATAAAGAAGTTGTGGTCCTTATGTACAATGGAATATCACTCAGCCAGGAAATCAATGTCGTAAGGTTAGTAGCAGCATGATGAGTGGATTTAGGTACGACGATTCTAAGTGAAATAAGTCACACAGAAAAGGACACTTCTCATAAGGTATCACTGATAGAGGGAATGTAAAAACCGTTACACTTGAACTGAATTACAAAACAGAACAGAGTCACACATGCAGAAAACACACTATGGCTGCTTAACGGGAAAGGTGAGGTGGGGTGATACATAAAACAAGGGTATCAAATTAGCTCAGATACCGTTCCATAAACCCAATATGTAATAGACAAGACCTACTCCTTGCTCAGAGAACTGGACTCAACACGCCCTATTCACCGCACAAGAATATATCTGACTAGTAATAATCTTAAAACCTATGTATTGATATCTCTCTGTTAGTGTGTCAAGTGGGTGTAAAGCGGCATAAACACAGCAGTGAAAATCAGCTAAACCCCATTATAAAAATAAATTACTTTGAAACACCCATGAAACAAAGACAGTGAAAGAGAGAGAAATTCTTACACAATGCGTTCAGGGGCTGTGATGCAACCTGGATTGACCATATCTAGACGCACAGCTGGATGAGACATAAGGGTGGACACTCTTGGGGCTGAGAGGTTTGGTGAGGTTGGGTGAGCAAACGCAGACCCTTTAAAGGAATACTGCGTGGTACCCATCGCATGGGTCCCAAATCTCCAGGTTCAAGGGCATCTTCCTACATCAAAAACATGCATGAGAAACCCAGAAGATGGTACACCGTGTGATGGGGAAAGGTTTCTAAAACGCACCTCATTTCTCATCTCCTTGTGCCCGGGTTCGCCATTCTAGCCGCTTTACTAGCAAGCTCCCAACTTGGAGCATCAGCACCTTTAACCTCCTGTTCCGTACAGGTTGCAATTTGTCCTGAGGATAAACGGGAAGACGTGGAACCAACATGAGACTAGCTCTTGGTGTTGGGACAGGCACAGGTCACTCTATTTTCCCATCAGAAAGAAGAATTAACCACAGGCTCAGCCTGCCCCCCGGAACCAGAACAGGGCTTGAAGCCATTCTGCGATTTTGCGGCCAGCTCCCATAAAAACGAGTTGTAAAATGGAGGTTCAGGGCACTGCAATTCACAAACCTGCAGAGTTATAAATGATAACTCCCGTCCACAAATATATTGAGGGAAGGCAAAGAATAGGATTTGAAATCAAGGCAGAATTGCAGGAAACAGATTTCAGGAGGTAGATTCGAATCGCCTTTAAAGCACATGAAAAGCGGCAAAACGTTGACAATGATGCCCTTGGCCAAAAAGGGCGTATGCGTTTTTTGCTGAATATATTCAGGAAAAAACGCATACGCCCTTTTTGGCCAACCAAGCAACCTGGAAAGGCAAATCAGCGCTACAAAGAAGTCTCGCTTCCCATTGGTCAAAAGGGCCATGCTGAAAAAAGTGTCAAAACCAGAAATGCAGGACAGGCCATGGAGAAATGGGAGCCTTGCTACACTGATGGGCGGGATGTAAATTGCCAAGAGCCACTCTGGAGAAGTGTCCGGTGAGTCCTGAAACATCTGAAAAACACAGCTTAGAGAGCATAGGGCACTTCCACTCATGGGGGTATAAATTGGGAAAATTAAAAATCAGCAAGACACAAGCACCCCAAAGTTTAGGGCTGCTCTGTTGACCAGGACCTCCACTTCATTCCACCTTAAATATCCCAGGAAAGAGAAAAATGGATAAAGAAGTTGTGGTCCTTATGTACAATGGAATATCACTCAGCCAGGAAATCAATGTCGTAAGGTTAGTAGCAGCATGATGAGTGGATTTAGGTACGACGATTCTAAGTGAAATAAGTCACACAGAAAAGGACACTTCTCATAAGGTATCACTGATAGAGGGAATGTAAAAACCGTTACACTTGAACTGAATTACAAAACAGAACAGAGTCACACATGCAGAAAACACACTATGGCTGCTTAACGGGAAAGGTGAGGTGGGGTGATACATAAAACAAGGGTATCAAATTAGCTCAGATACCGTTCCATAAACCCAATATGTAATAGACAAGACCTACTCCTTGCTCAGAGAACTGGACTCAACACGCCCTATTCACCGCACAAGAATATATCTGACTAATAATAATCGTAAAACCTATGTATTGATATCTCTCTGTTAGTGTGTCAAGTGGGTGTAAAGCGGCATAAACACAGCAGTGAAAAGCAGCTAAACCCCATTATAAAAATAAATTACTTTGAAACACCCATGAAACAAAGACAGTGAAAGAGAGAGAAATTCTTACACAATGCGTTCAGGGGCTGTGATGCAACCTGGATTGACCATATCTAGACGCACAGATGGATGAGACATAAGGGTGGACACTCTTGGGGCTGAGAGGTTTGGTGAGGTTGGGTGAGCAAACGCAGACCCTTTAAAGGAATACTGCGTGGTACCCATCGCATGGGTCCCAAATCTCCAGGTTCAAGGGCATCTTCCTACATCAAAAACATGCATGAGAAACCCAGAAGATGGTACACCGTGTGATGGGGAAAGGTTTCTAAAACGCACCTCATTTCTCATCTCCTTGTGCCCGGGTTCGCCATTCCAGCCGCTTTACTAGCAAGCTCCCTACTTGGAGCATCAGCACCTTTAACCTCCTGTTCCGTACAGGTTGCAATTGTCCTGAGGATAAACGGGAAGACGTGGAACCAACGAGAGACTAGCTCTTGGTGTTGGGACAGGAACAGGTCACTCTATTTTCCCATCAGAAAGAAGAATTAACCACAGGCTCAGCCTGCCCCCCGGAACCAGAACAGGGCCTGAAGCCATTCTGCGATTTTGCGGCCAGCTCCCATAAAAACGAGTTGTAAAATGGAGGTTCAGGGCACTGCAATTCACAAACCTGCAGAGTTATAAATGATAACTCTCGTCCAGAAATATATTGAGGGGAGGCAAAGAAGAGGATTTGAAATCAAGGCAGAATTGCAGGAAACAGATTTCAGGAGGTAGATACGAATCGCCTTTAAAGCACATGAAAAGCGGCAAAACGTTGACAATGATGCCCTTGGCCAAAAAGGGCGTATGCGTTTTTTCCTGAATATATTCAGGAAAAAACGCATACGCCCTTTTTGGCCAACCAAGCAACCTGGAAAGGCAAATCAGTGCTACAAAGAAGTCTCGCTTCCCATCGGTCAAAAGGGCCATGCTGAAAAAAGTGTCAAAACCAGAAATGCAGGATAGGCCATGGAGAAATGGGAGCCTTGCTACACTGATGGGCGGGATGTAAATTGCCAAGAGCCACTCTGGAGAAGTGTCCGGTGAGTCCTGAAACATCTGAAAAACACAGCTTAGAGAGCATAGGGCACTTCCACTCATGGGGGTATAAATTGGGAAAATTAAAAATCAGCAAGACACAAGCACCCCAAAGTTGAGGGCTGCTCTGTTGACCAGGACCTCCACTTCATTCCACCTTAAATATCCCAGGAAAGAGAAAAATGGATAAAGAAGTTGTGGTCCTTATGTACAATGGAATATCACTCAGCCATGAAATCAATGTCGTAAGGTTAGTAGCAGCATGATGAGTGGATTTAGGTACGACGATTCTAAGTGAAATAAGTCACACAGAAAAGGACACTTCTCATAAGGTATCACTGATAGAGGGAATGTAAAAACCGTTACACTTGAACTGAATTACAAAACAGAACAGAGTCACACATGCAGAAAACACACTATGGCTGCTTAACGGGAAAGGTGAGGTGGGGTGATACATAAAACAAGGGTATCAAATTAGCTCAGATACCGTTCCATAAACCCAATATGTAATAGACAAGACCTACTCCTTGCTCAGAGAACTGGACTCAACACGTCCTATTCACCGCACAAGAATATATCTGACTAATAATAATCGTAAAACCTATGTATTGATATCTCTCTGTTAATGTGTCAAGTGGGTGTAAAGCGGCATAAACACAGCAGTGAAAAGCAGCTAAACCCCATTATAAAAATAAATTACTTTGAAACACCCATGAAACAAAGACAGTGAAAGAGAGAGAAATTCTTACACAATGCGTTCAGGGGCTGTGATGCAACCTGGATTGACCATATCTAGACTCACAGCTGGATCAGACATAAGGGTGGACACTCTTGGGGCTGAGAGGTTTGGTGAGGTTGGGTGAGCAAACGCAGACCCTTTAAAGGAATACTGCGTGGTACCCATCGCATGGGTCCCAAATCTCCAGGTTCAAGGGCATCTTCCTACATCAAAAACATGCATGAGAAACCCAGAAGATGGTACACCGTGTGATGGGGAAAGGTTTCTAAAACGCACCTCATTTCTCATCTCCTTGTGCCCGGGTTCGCCATTCCAGCCGCTTTACTAGCAAGCTCCCTACGTGGAGCATCAGCACCTTTAACCTCCTGCTCCATACAGGTTTCAATTGTCCTGAGGATAAACGGGAAGACGTGGAACCAACGAGAGACTAGCTCTTGGTGTTGGGACAGGCACAGGTCACTCTATTTTCCCATCAGAAAGAAGAATTAACCACAGGCTCAGCCTGCCCCCCGGAACCAGAACAGGGCCTGAAGCCATTCTGCGATTTTGCGGCCAGCTCCCATAAAAACGAGTTGTAAAATGGAGGTTCAGGGCACTGCAATTCACAAACCTGCAGAGTTATAAATGATAACTCTCGTCCACAAATATATTGAGGGAAGGCAAAGAAGAGGATTTGAAATCAAGGCAGAATTGCAGGAAACAGATTTCAGGAGGTAGATACGAATCGCCTTTAAAGCACATGAAAAGCGGCAAAACGTTGACAGTGATGCCCTTGGCCAAAAAGGGCGTATGCGTTTTTTCCTGAATATATTCAGGAAAAAACGCATACGCCCTTTTTGGCCAACCAAGCAACCTGGAAAGGCAAATCAGCTCTACAAAGAAGTCTCGCTTCCCATCGGTCAAAAGGGCCATGCTGAAAAAAGTGTCAAAACCAGAAATGCAGGACAGGCCATGGAGAAATGGGAGCCTTGCTACACTGATGGGCGGGATGTAAATTGCCAAGAGCCACTCTGGAGAAGTGTCCGGTGAGTCCTGAAACATCTGAAAAACACAGCTTAGAGAGCATAGGGCACTTCCACTCATGGGGGTATAAATTGGGAAAATTAAAAATCAGCAAGACACAAGCACCCCAAAGTTTAGGGCTGCTCTGTTGACCAGGACCTCCACTTCATTCCACCTTAAATATCCCAGGAAAGAGAAAAATGGATAAAGAAGTTGTGGTCCTTATGTACAATGGAATATCACTCAGCCAGGAAATCAATGTCGTAAGGTTAGTAGCAGCATGATGAGTGGATTTAGGTACGACGATTCTAAGTGAAATAAGTCACACAGAAAAGGACACTTCTCATAAGGTATCACTGATAGAGGGAATGTAAAAACCGTTACACTTGAACTGAATTACAAAACAGAACAGAGTCACACATGCAGAAAACACACTATGGCTGCTTAACGGGAAAGGTGAGGTGGGGTGATACATAAAACAAGGGTATCAAATTAGCTCAGATACCGTTCCATAAACCCAATATGTAATAGACAAGACCTACTCCTTGCTCAGAGAACTGGACTCAACACGCCCTATTCACCGCACAAGAATATATCTGACTAGTAATAATCTTAAAACCTATGTATTGATATCTCTCTGTTAGTGTGTCAAGTGGGTGTAAAGCGGCATAAACACAGCAGTGAAAATCAGCTAAACCCCATTATAAAAATAAATTACTTTGAAACACCCATGAAACAAAGACAGTGAAAGAGAGAGAAATTCTTACACAATGCGTTCAGGGGCTGTGATGCAACCTGGATTGACCATATCTAGACGCACAGCTGGATGAGACATAAGGGTGGACACTCTTGGGGCTGAGAGGTTTGGTGAGGTTGGGTGAGCAAACGCAGACCCTTTAAAGGAATACTGCGTGGTACCCATCGCATGGGTCCCAAATCTCCAGGTTCAAGGGCATCTTCCTACATCAAAAACATGCATGAGAAACCCAGAAGATGGTACACCGTGTGATGGGGAAAGGTTTCTAAAACGCACCTCATTTCTCATCTCCTTGTGCCCGGGTTCGCCATTCTAGCCGCTTTACTAGCAAGCTCCCAACTTGGAGCATCAGCACCTTTAACCTCCTGTTCCGTACAGGTTGCAATTTGTCCTGAGGATAAACGGGAAGACGTGGAACCAACATGAGACTAGCTCTTGGTGTTGGGACAGGCACAGGTCACTCTATTTTCCCATCAGAAAGAAGAATTAACCACAGGCTCAGCCTGCCCCCCGGAACCAGAACAGGGCTTGAAGCCATTCTGCGATTTTGCGGCCAGCTCCCATAAAAACGAGTTGTAAAATGGAGGTTCAGGGCACTGCAATTCACAAACCTGCAGAGTTATAAATGATAACTCCCGTCCACAAATATATTGAGGGAAGGCAAAGAATAGGATTTGAAATCAAGGCAGAATTGCAGGAAACAGATTTCAGGAGGTAGATTCGAATCGCCTTTAAAGCACATGAAAAGCGGCAAAACGTTGACAATGATGCCCTTGGCCAAAAAGGGCGTATGCGTTTTTTGCTGAATATATTCAGGAAAAAACGCATACGCCCTTTTTGGCCAACCAAGCAACCTGGAAAGGCAAATCAGCGCTACAAAGAAGTCTCGCTTCCCATTGGTCAAAAGGGCCATGCTGAAAAAAGTGTCAAAACCAGAAATGCAGGACAGGCCATGGAGAAATGGGAGCCTTGCTACACTGATGGGCGGGATGTAAATTGCCAAGAGCCACTCTGGAGAAGTGTCCGGTGAGTCCTGAAACATCTGAAAAACACAGCTTAGAGAGCATAGGGCACTTCCACTCATGGGGGTATAAATTGGGAAAATTAAAAATCAGCAAGACACAAGCACCCCAAAGTTTAGGGCTGCTCTGTTGACCAGGACCTCCACTTCATTCCACCTTAAATATCCCAGGAAAGAGAAAAATGGATAAAGAAGTTGTGGTCCTTATGTACAATGGAATATCACTCAGCCAGGAAATCAATGTCGTAAGGTTAGTAGCAGCATGATGAGTGGATTTAGGTACGACGATTCTAAGTGAAATAAGTCACACAGAAAAGGACACTTCTCATAAGGTATCACTGATAGAGGGAATGTAAAAACCGTTACACTTGAACTGAATTACAAAACAGAACAGAGTCACACATGCAGAAAACACACTATGGCTGCTTAACGGGAAAGGTGAGGTGGGGTGATACATAAAACAAGGGTATCAAATTAGCTCAGATACCGTTCCATAAACCCAATATGTAATAGACAAGACCTACTCCTTGCTCAGAGAACTGGACTCAACACGCCCTATTCACCGCACAAGAATATATCTGACTAATAATAATCGTAAAACCTATGTATTGATATCTCTCTGTTAGTGTGTCAAGTGGGTGTAAAGCGGCATAAACACAGCAGTGAAAAGCAGCTAAACCCCATTATAAAAATAAATTACTTTGAAACACCCATGAAACAAAGACAGTGAAAGAGAGAGAAATTCTTACACAATGCGTTCAGGGGCTGTGATGCAACCTGGATTGACCATATCTAGACGCACAGATGGATGAGACATAAGGGTGGACACTCTTGGGGCTGAGAGGTTTGGTGAGGTTGGGTGAGCAAACGCAGACCCTTTAAAGGAATACTGCGTGGTACCCATCGCATGGGTCCCAAATCTCCAGGTTCAAGGGCATCTTCCTACATCAAAAACATGCATGAGAAACCCAGAAGATGGTACACCGTGTGATGGGGAAAGGTTTCTAAAACGCACCTCATTTCTCATCTCCTTGTGCCCGGGTTCGCCATTCCAGCCGCTTTACTAGCAAGCTCCCTACTTGGAGCATCAGCACCTTTAACCTCCTGTTCCGTACAGGTTGCAATTGTCCTGAGGATAAACGGGAAGACGTGGAACCAACGAGAGACTAGCTCTTGGTGTTGGGACAGGAACAGGTCACTCTATTTTCCCATCAGAAAGAAGAATTAACCACAGGCTCAGCCTGCCCCCCGGAACCAGAACAGGGCCTGAAGCCATTCTGCGATTTTGCGGCCAGCTCCCATAAAAACGAGTTGTAAAATGGAGGTTCAGGGCACTGCAATTCACAAACCTGCAGAGTTATAAATGATAACTCTCGTCCAGAAATATATTGAGGGGAGGCAAAGAAGAGGATTTGAAATCAAGGCAGAATTGCAGGAAACAGATTTCAGGAGGTAGATACGAATCGCCTTTAAAGCACATGAAAAGCGGCAAAACGTTGACAATGATGCCCTTGGCCAAAAAGGGCGTATGCGTTTTTTCCTGAATATATTCAGGAAAAAACGCATACGCCCTTTTTGGCCAACCAAGCAACCTGGAAAGGCAAATCAGTGCTACAAAGAAGTCTCGCTTCCCATCGGTCAAAAGGGCCATGCTGAAAAAAGTGTCAAAACCAGAAATGCAGGATAGGCCATGGAGAAATGGGAGCCTTGCTACACTGATGGGCGGGATGTAAATTGCCAAGAGCCACTCTGGAGAAGTGTCCGGTGAGTCCTGAAACATCTGAAAAACACAGCTTAGAGAGCATAGGGCACTTCCACTCATGGGGGTATAAATTGGGAAAATTAAAAATCAGCAAGACACAAGCACCCCAAAGTTGAGGGCTGCTCTGTTGACCAGGACCTCCACTTCATTCCACCTTAAATATCCCAGGAAAGAGAAAAATGGATAAAGAAGTTGTGGTCCTTATGTACAATGGAATATCACTCAGCCATGAAATCAATGTCGTAAGGTTAGTAGCAGCATGATGAGTGGATTTAGGTACGACGATTCTAAGTGAAATAAGTCACACAGAAAAGGACACTTCTCATAAGGTATCACTGATAGAGGGAATGTAAAAACCGTTACACTTGAACTGAATTACAAAACAGAACAGAGTCACACATGCAGAAAACACACTATGGCTGCTTAACGGGAAAGGTGAGGTGGGGTGATACATAAAACAAGGGTATCAAATTAGCTCAGATACCGTTCCATAAACCCAATATGTAATAGACAAGACCTACTCCTTGCTCAGAGAACTGGACTCAACACGTCCTATTCACCGCACAAGAATATATCTGACTAATAATAATCGTAAAACCTATGTATTGATATCTCTCTGTTAATGTGTCAAGTGGGTGTAAAGCGGCATAAACACAGCAGTGAAAAGCAGCTAAACCCCATTATAAAAATAAATTACTTTGAAACACCCATGAAACAAAGACAGTGAAAGAGAGAGAAATTCTTACACAATGCGTTCAGGGGCTGTGATGCAACCTGGATTGACCATATCTAGACTCACAGCTGGATCAGACATAAGGGTGGACACTCTTGGGGCTGAGAGGTTTGGTGAGGTTGGGTGAGCAAACGCAGACCCTTTAAAGGAATACTGCGTGGTACCCATCGCATGGGTCCCAAATCTCCAGGTTCAAGGGCATCTTCCTACATCAAAAACATGCATGAGAAACCCAGAAGATGGTACACCGTGTGATGGGGAAAGGTTTCTAAAACGCACCTCATTTCTCATCGCCTTGTGCCCGGGTTCGCCATTCCAGACGCTTTACTAGCAAGCTCCCTACTTGGAGCATCAGCACCTTTAACCTCCTGTTCCATACAGGTTGCAATTTGTCCTGAGGATAAACGGGAAGACGTGGAACCAACGAGAGACTAGCTCTTGGTGTTGGGACAGGCACAGGTCACTCTATTTTCCCATCAGAAAGAAGAATTAACCACAGGCTCAGCCTGCGCCCCGGAACCAGAACAGGGCCTGAAGCCATTCTGCGATTTTGCGGCCAGCTCCCATAAAAACGAGTTGTAAAATGGAGGTTCAGGGCACTGCAATTCACAAACCTGCAGAGTTATAAATGATAACTCTCCTCCACAAATATATTGAGGGAAGGCAAAGAAGAGGATTTGAAATCAAGGCAGAATTGCAGGAAACAGATTTCAGGAGGTAGATTCGAATCGCCTTTAAAGCACATGAAAAGCGGCAAAACATTGACAATGATGCCCTTGGCCAAAAAGGGCGTATACGTTTTTTGCTGAATATATTCAGGAAAAAACGCATACGCCCTTTTTGGCCAACCAAGCAACCTGGAAAGGCAAATCAGCGCTACAAAGAAGTCTCGCTTCCCATTGGTCAAAAGGGCCATGCTGAAAAAAGTGTCAAAACCAGAAATGCAGGACAGGCCATGGAGAAATGGGAGCCTTGCTACACTGATGGGCGGGATGTAAATTGCCAAGAGCCACTCTGGAGAAGTGTCCGGTGAGTCCTGAAACATCTGAAAAACACAGCTTAGAGAGCATAGGGCACTTCCACTCATGGGGGTATAAATTGGGAAAATTAAAAATCAGCAAGACACAAGCACCCCAAAGTTTAGGGCTGCTCTGTTGACCAGGACCTCCACTTCATTCCACCTTAAATATCCCAGGAAAGAGAAAAATGGATAAAGAAGTTGTGGTCCTTATGTACAATGGAATATCACTCAGCCAGGAAATCAATGTCGTAAGGTTAGTAGCAGCATGATGAGTGGATTTAGGTACGACGATTCTAAGTGAAATAAGTCACACAGAAAAGGACACTTCTCATAAGGTATCACTGATAGAGGGAATGTAAAAACCGTTACACTTGAACTGAATTAGAAAACAGAACAGAGTCACACATGCAGAAAACACACTATGGCTGCTTAACGGGAAAGGTGAGGTGGGGTGATACATAAAACAAGGGTATCAAATTAGCTCAGATACCGTTCCATAAACCCAATATGTAATAGACAAGACCTACTCCTTGCTCAGAGAACTGGACTCAACACGCCCTATTCACCGCACAAGAATATATCTGACTAATAATAATCGTAAAACCTATGTATTGATATCTCTCTGTTAGTGTGTCAAGTGGGTGTAAAGCGGCATAAACACAGCAGTGAAAAGCAGCTAAACCCCATTATAAAAATAAATTACTTTGAAACACCCATGAAACAAAGACAGTGAAAGAGAGAGAAATTCTTACACAATGCGTTCAGGGGCTGTGATGCAACCTGGATTGACCATATCTAGACGCACAGATGGATGAGACATAAGGGTGGACACTCTTGGGGCTGAGAGGTTTGGTGAGGTTGGGTGAGCAAACGCAGACCCTTTAAAGGAATACTGCGTGGTACCCATCGCATGGGTCCCAAATCTCCAGGTTCAAGGGCATCTTCCTACATCAAAAACATGCATGAGAAACCCAGAAGATGGTACACCGTGTGATGGGGAAAGGTTTCTAAAACGCACCTCATTTCTCATCTCCTTGTGCCCGGGTTCGCCATTCCAGCCGCTTTACTAGCAAGCTCCCTACTTGGAGCATCAGCACCTTTAACCTCCTGTTCCGTACAGGTTGCAATTGTCCTGAGGATAAACGGGAAGACGTGGAACCAACGAGAGACTAGCTCTTGGTGTTGGGACAGGAACAGGTCACTCTATTTTCCCATCAGAAAGAAGAATTAACCACAGGCTCAGCCTGCCCCCCGGAACCAGAACAGGGCCTGAAGCCATTCTGCGATTTTGCGGCCAGCTCCCATAAAAACGAGTTGTAAAATGGAGGTTCAGGGCACTGCAATTCACAAACCTGCAGAGTTATAAATGATAACTCTCGTCCACAAATATATTGAGGGGAGGCAAAGAAGAGGATTTGAAATCAAGGCAGAATTGCAGGAAACAGATTTCAGGAGGTAGATACGAATCGCCTTTAAAGCACATGAAAAGCGGCAAAACGTTGACAATGATGCCCTTGGCCAAAAAGGGCGTATGCGTTTTTTCTTGAATATATTCAGGAAAAAACGCATACGCCCTTTTTGGCCAACCAAGCAACCTGGAAAGGCAAATCAGTGCTACAAAGAAGTCTCGTTTCCCATCGGTCAAAAGGGCCATGCTGAAAAAAGTGTCAAAACCAGAAATGCAGGATAGGCCATGGAGAAATGGGAGCCTTGCTACACTGATGGGCGGGATGTAAATTGCCAAGAGCCACTCTGGAGAAGTGTCCGGTGAGTCCTGAAACATCTGAAAAACACAGCTTAGAGAGCATAGGGCACTTCCACTCATGGGGGTATAAATTGGGAAAATTAAAAATCAGCAAGACACAAGCACCCCAAAGTTGAGGGCTGCTCTGTTGACCAGGACCTCCACTTCATTCCACCTTAAATATCCCAGGAAAGAGAAAAATGGATAAAGAAGTTGTGGTCCTTATGTACAATGGAATATCACTCAGCCAGGAAATCAATGTCGTAAGGTTAGTAGCAGCATGATGAGTGGATTTAGGTACGACGATTCTAAGTGAAATAAGTCACACAGAAAAGGACACTTCTCATAAGGTATCACTGATAGAGGGAATGTAAAAACCGTTACACTTGAACTGAATTACAAAACAGAACAGAGTCACACATGCAGAAAACACACTATGGCTGCTTAACGGGAAAGGTGAGGTGGGGTGATACATAAAACAAGGGTATCAAATTAGCTCAGATACCGTTCCATAAACCCAATATGTAATAGACAAGACCTACTCCTTGCTCAGAGAACTGGACTCAACACGTCCTATTCACCGCACAAGAATATATCTGACTAATAATAATCGTAAAACCTATGTATTGATATCTCTCTGTTAGTGTGTCAAGTGGGTGTAAAGCGGCATAAACACAGCAGTGAAAAGCAGCTAAACCCCATTATAAAAATAAATTACTTTGAAACACCCATGAAACAAAGACAGTGAAAGAGAGAGAAATTCTTACACAATGCGTTCAGGGGCTGTGATGCAACCTGGATTGACCATATCTAGACGCACAGCTGGATGAGACATAAGGGTGGACACTCTTGGGGCTGAGAGGTTTGGTGAGGTTGGGTGAGCAAACGCAGACCCTTTAAAGGAATACTGCGTGGTACCCATCGCATGGGTCCCAAATCTCCAGGTTCAAGGGCATCTTCCTACATCAAAAACATGCATGAGAAACCCAGAAGATGGTACACCGTGTGATGGGGAAAGGTTTCTAAAACGCACCTCATTTCTCATCGCCTTGTGCCCGGGTTCGCCATTCCAGACGCTTTACTAGCAAGCTCCCTACTTGGAGCATCAGCACCTTTAACCTCCTGTTCCATACAGGTTGCAATTTGTCCTGAGGATAAACGGGAAGACGTGGAACCAACGAGAGACTAGCTCTTGGTGTTGGGACAGGCACAGGTCACTCTATTTTCCCATCAGAAAGAAGAATTAACCACAGGCTCAGCCTGCGCCCCGGAACCAGAACAGGGCCTGAAGCCATTCTGCGATTTTGCGGCCAGCTCCCATAAAAACGAGTTGTAAAATGGAGGTTCAGGGCACTGCAATTCACAAACCTGCAGAGTTATAAATGATAACTCTCCTCCACAAATATATTGAGGGAAGGCAAAGAAGAGGATTTGAAATCAAGGCAGAATTGCAGGAAACAGATTTCAGGAGGTAGATTCGAATCGCCTTTAAAGCACATGAAAAGCGGCAAAACGTTGACAATGATGCCCTTGGCCAAAAAGGGCGTATGCGTTTTTTGCTGAATATATTCAGGAAAAAACGCATACGCCCTTTTTGGCCAACCAAGCAACCTGGAAAGGCAAATCAGCGCTACAAAGAAGTCTCGCTTCCCATTGGTCAAAAGGGCCATGCTGAAAAAAGTGTCAAAACCAGAAATGCAGGACAGGCCATGGAGAAATGGGAGCCTTGCTACACTGATGGGCGGGATGTAAATTGCCAAGAGCCACTCTGGAGAAGTGTCCGGTGAGTCCTGAAACATCTGAAAAACACAGCTTAGAGAGCATAGGGCACTTCCACTCATGGGGGTATAAATTGGGAAAATTAAAAATCAGCAAGACACAAGCACCCCAAAGTTTAGGGCTGCTCTGTTGACCAGGACCTCCACTTCATTCCACCTTAAATATCCCAGGAAAGAGAAAAATGGATAAAGAAGTTGTGGTCCTTATGTACAATGGAATATCACTCAGCCAGGAAATCAATGTCGTAAGGTTAGTAGCAGCATGATGAGTGGATTTAGGTACGACGATTCTAAGTGAAATAAGTCACACAGAAAAGGACACTTCTCATAAGGTATCACTGATAGAGGGAATGTAAAAACCGTTACACTTGAACTGAATTACAAAACAGAACAGAGTCACACATGCAGAAAACACACTATGGCTGCTTAACGGGAAAGGTGAGGTGGGGTGATACATAAAACAAGGGTATCAAATTAGCTCAGATACCGTTCCATAAACCCAATATGTAATAGACAAGACCTACTCCTTGCTCAGAGAACTGGACTCAACACGCCCTATTCACCGCACAAGAATATATCTGACTAATAATAATCGTAAAACCTATGTATTGATATCTCTCTGTTAGTGTGTCAAGTGGGTGTAAAGCGGCATAAACACAGCAGTGAAAAGCAGCTAAACCCCATTATAAAAATAAATTACTTTGAAACACCCATGAAACAAAGACAGTGAAAGAGAGAGAAATTCTTACACAATGCGTTCAGGGGCTGTGATGCAACCTGGATTGACCATATCTAGACGCACAGATGGATGAGACATAAGGGTGGACACTCTTGGGGCTGAGAGGTTTGGTGAGGTTGGGTGAGCAAACGCAGACCCTTTAAAGGAATACTGCGTGGTACCCATCGCATGGGTCCCAAATCTCCAGGTTCAAGGGCATCTTCCTACATCAAAAACATGCATGAGAAACCCAGAAGATGGTACACCGTGTGATGGGGAAAGGTTTCTAAAACGCACCTCATTTCTCATCTCCTTGTGCCCGGGTTCGCCATTCCAGCCGCTTTACTAGCAAGCTCCCTACTTGGAGCATCAGCACCTTTAACCTCCTGTTCCGTACAGGTTGCAATTGTCCTGAGGATAAACGGGAAGACGTGGAACCAACGAGAGACTAGCTCTTGGTGTTGGGACAGGAACAGGTCACTCTATTTTCCCATCAGAAAGAAGAATTAACCACAGGCTCAGCCTGCCCCCCGGAACCAGAACAGGGCCTGAAGCCATTCTGCGATTTTGCGGCCAGCTCCCATAAAAACGAGTTGTAAAATGGAGGTTCAGGGCACTGCAATTCACAAACCTGCAGAGTTATAAATGATAACTCTCGTCCACAAATATATTGAGGGGAGGCAAAGAAGAGGATTTGAGATCAAGGCAGAATTGCAGGAAACAGATTTCAGGAGGTAGATACGAATCGCCTTTAAAGCACATGAAAAGCGGCAAAACGTTGACAATGATGCCCTTGGCCAAAAAGGGCGTATGCGTTTTTTCCTGAATATATTCAGGAAAAAACGCATACGCCCTTTTTGGCCAACCAAGCAACCTGGAAAGGCAAATCAGCGCTACAAAGAAGTCTCGCTTCCCATCGGTCAAGAGGCCATGCTGAAAAAAGTGTCAAAACCAGAAATGCAGGACAGGCCATGGAGAAATGGGAGCCTTGCTACACTGATGGGCAGGGGTGTAAATTGCCAACAGCCACTCTGGAGAGGTGTACGGTGAGTCCAGAAACATCTGAAAAACACAGCTTAGAGAGCATAGGGCACTTCCACTCATGGGGGTATAATTTGGGAAAATGAAAAATCAGCAAGACACAAGCACCCCAAAGTTGAGGGCTGCTCTGTTGAAAAGGACCTCCACTTCATTCCACCTTAAATATCCCAGGAAAGAGAAAAATGGATAAAGAAGTTGTGGTCCTTATGTACAATGGAATATCACTCAGCCATGAAATAAATGTCATAAGGCTAGTAGCAGCATGATGAGTGGATTTAGGTACGACGATTCTAAGTGAAATAAGTCACACAGAAAAGGACACTTCTCATAAGGTATCACTTATAGAGGGAATGTAAAAACCGTTACACTTGAACTGAATTACAAAACAGAACAGAGTCACACATGCAGAAAACACACTATGGCTGCTTAACGGGAAAGGTGAGGTGGGGTGATACATAAAACAAGGGTTGCAAATTAGCTCAGATACCGTTCCATAAACCCAATATGTAATAGACAAGACCTACTCCTTGCTCAGAGAACTGGACTCAACACGCCCTATTCACCGCACAAGAATATATCTGACTAGTAATAATCTTAAAACCTATGTATTAATATCTCTCTGTTAGTGTGTCAAGTGGGTGTAAAGTGGCATAAACACAGCAGTGAAAAGCAGCTCAACCCCATTATGAAAATAAATTACTTTGAAAAACCCATGAAACAAAGACAGTGTAAGAGAGAGAAATTCTTACACAATGCGTTCAGGGGCTGTGATGCAACCTGGATTGACCATATCTAGACCCACAGCTGGATGAGACATAAGGGTGGACACTCTTGGGGCTGAGAGGTTTGAGAGGTTGGGTGAGCAAACGCAGACCCTTTAAAGTAATACTGCGTGGTACCCATCGCATGGGTCCCAAATCTCCAGGTTCAAGGGCATCTTCCTACATCAAAAACATGCATGAGAAACCCAGAAGATGGTACACCGTGTGATGGGGAAATGTTTCTAAAACGCACCTCATTTCTCATGTCCTTGTGCCCGGGTTTGCCATTCCAGCCGCTTTACTAGCAATCTCCCTACTTGGAGCATCAGCACCTTTAACCTCCTGTTCCGTACAGGTTGCAATTTGTCCTGAGGATGAACGGGAAGACGTGGAACCAACGAGAGACTAGCTCTTGGTGTTGGGACAGGCACAGGTCACTCTATTTTCCCATCAGGAAGAAGAATTAACCACAGGCTCAGCCTGCCCCCCGGAACCAGAACAGGGCCTGAAGCCATCCTGCACTTTTGCGGCCAGCTCCCAAAAAAGCGAATTGTAAAATGGAGCTTCATGGCACTGCAATTCACAAACCTGCAGAGTTATAAATGATAACTCTCGTCCACAAATGTATTGAGGGAAGGCAAAGAAGAGGATTTGAAATCAAGGCAGAATTGCAGGAAACAGATTTCAGGATGTAGATTCGAATCGCCTTTAAAGCACATGAAAAGCGGCAAAACGTTGACAATGATGCCCTTGGCCAAAAAGGGCGTATGCGTTTTTTCCTGAATATATTCAGGAAAAAACGCATACGCCCTTTTTGGCCAAACAAGCAACCTGGAAAGCAAATCAGCGCTATAAAGAAGTCTCGCTTCCCATCGGTCAAAAGGGCCATGCTGAAAAATGTGTCAAAACCAGAAATGCAGGACAGGCCATGGAGAAATGGGAGCCTTGCTACACTGATGGGCAGGGGTGTAAATTGCCAACAGCCACTCTGGAGAAGTGTCCGGTGAGTCCTGAAACATCTGAAAAACACAGCTTAGAGAGCATAGGGCACTTCCACTCATGGGGGTATAAATTGGGAAAATGAAAAATCAGCAAGACACAAGCACCCCAAAGTTGAGGGCTGCTCTTTTGACAAGGACCTCCACTTCATTCCACCTTAAATATCCCAGGAAAGAGAAAAATGGATAAAGAAGTTGTGGTCCTTATGTACAATGGAATATCACTCAGCCATGAAATCAATGTCATAAGGTTAGTACCAGCATGATGAGTGGATGTAGGTACGACGATGCTAAGTGAAATAAGTCACACAGAAAAGGACACTTCTCATAAGGTATCACTTATAGAGGGAATGTAAAACCGTTACACTTGAACTGAATTACAAAACAGAACAGGGTCACACATGCAGAAAACACACTATGGCTGCATATCGGGAAAGGTGAGGTGGGGTGATACATAAAACAAGGGTATCAAATTAGCTCAGATACCGTTCCATAAACCCAATATGTAATAGACAAGACCTACTCCTTGCTCAGAGAACTGGACTCAACACGCCCTATTCACCGCACAAGAATATATCTGACTAATAATAATCGTAAAACCTATGTATTGATATCTCTCTGTTAGTGTGTCAAGTGGGTGTAAAGCGGCATAAACACAGCAGTGAAAAGCAGCTAAACCCCATTATAAAAATAAATTACTTTGAAACACCCATGAAACAAAGACAGTGAAAGAGAGAGAAATTCTTTCACAATGCGTTCAGGGGCTGTGATGCAACCTGGATTGACCATATCTAGACGCACAGATGGATGAGACATAAGGGTGGACACTCTTGGGGCTGAGAGGTTTGGTGAGGTTGGGTGAGCAAACGCAGACCCTTTAAAGGAATACTGCGTGGTACCCATCGCATGGGTCCCAAATCTCCAGGTTCAAGGGCATCTTCCTACATCAAAAACATGCATGAGAAACCCAGAAGATGGTACACCGTGTGATGGGGAAAGGTTTCTAAAACGCACCTCATTTCTCATCTCCTTGTGCCCGGGTTCGCCATTCCAGCCGCTTTACTAGCAAGCTCCCTACTTGGAGCATCAGCACCTTTAACCTCCTGTTCCGTACAGGTTGCAATTGTCCTGAGGATAAACGGGAAGACGTGGAACCAACGAGAGACTAGCTCTTGGTGTTGGGACAGGAACAGGTCACTCTATTTTCCCATCAGAAAGAAGAATTAACCACAGGCTCAGCCTGCCCCCCGGAACCAGAACAGGGCCTGAAGCCATTCTGCGATTTTGCGGCCAGCTCCCATAAAAACGAGTTGTAAAATGGAGGTTCAGGGCACTGCAATTCACAAACCTGCAGAGTTATAAATGATAACTCTCGTCCACAAATATATTGAGGGGAGGCAAAGAAGAGGATTTGAAATCAAGGCAGAATTGCAGGAAACAGATTTCAGGAGGTAGATACGAATCGCCTTTAAAGCACATGAAAAGCGGCAAAACGTTGACAATGATGCCCTTGGCCAAAAAGGGCGTATGCGTTTTTTCTTGAATATATTCAGGAAAAAACGCATACGCCCTTTTTGGCCAACCAAGCAACCTGGAAAGGCAAATCAGTGCTACAAAGAAGTCTCGTTTCCCATCGGTCAAAAGGGCCATGCTGAAAAAAGTGTCAAAACCAGAAATGCAGGATAGGCCATGGAGAAATGGGAGCCTTGCTACACTGATGGGCGGGATGTAAATTGCCAAGAGCCACTCTGGAGAAGTGTCCGGTGAGTCCTGAAACATCTGAAAAACACAGCTTAGAGAGCATAGGGCACTTCCACTCATGGGGGTATAAATTGGGAAAATTAAAAATCAGCAAGACACAAGCACCCCAAAGTTGAGGGCTGCTCTGTTGACCAGGACCTCCACTTCATTCCACCTTAAATATCCCAGGAAAGAGAAAAATGGATAAAGAAGTTGTGGTCCTTATGTACAATGGAATATCACTCAGCCAGGAAATCAATGTCGTAAGGTTAGTAGCAGCATGATGAGTGGATTTAGGTACGACGATTCTAAGTGAAATAAGTCACACAGAAAAGGACACTTCTCATAAGGTATCACTGATAGAGGGAATGTAAAAACCGTTACACTTGAACTGAATTACAAAACAGAACAGAGTCACACATGCAGAAAACACACTATGGCTGCTTAACGGGAAAGGTGAGGTGGGGTGATACATAAAACAAGGGTATCAAATTAGCTCAGATACCGTTCCATAAACCCAATATGTAATAGACAAGACCTACTCCTTGCTCAGAGAACTGGACTCAACACGTCCTATTCACCGCACAAGAATATATCTGACTAATAATAATCGTAAAACCTATGTATTGATATCTCTCTGTTAGTGTGTCAAGTGGGTGTAAAGCGGCATAAACACAGCAGTGAAAAGCAGCTAAACCCCATTATAAAAATAAATTACTTTGAAACACCCATGAAACAAAGACAGTGAAAGAGAGAGAAATTCTTACACAATGCGTTCAGGGGCTGTGATGCAACCTGGATTGACCATATCTAGACGCACAGCTGGATGAGACATAAGGGTGGACACTCTTGGGGCTGAGAGGTTTGGTGAGGTTGGGTGAGCAAACGCAGACCCTTTAAAGGAATACTGCGTGGTACCCATCGCATGGGTCCCAAATCTCCAGGTTCAAGGGCATCTTCCTACATCAAAAACATGCATGAGAAACCCAGAAGATGGTACACCGTGTGATGGGGAAAGGTTTCTAAAACGCACCTCATTTCTCATCGCCTTGTGCCCGGGTTCGCCATTCCAGACGCTTTACTAGCAAGCTCCCTACTTGGAGCATCAGCACCTTTAACCTCCTGTTCCATACAGGTTGCAATTTGTCCTGAGGATAAACGGGAAGACGTGGAACCAACGAGAGACTAGCTCTTGGTGTTGGGACAGGCACAGGTCACTCTATTTTCCCATCAGAAAGAAGAATTAACCACAGGCTCAGCCTGCGCCCCGGAACCAGAACAGGGCCTGAAGCCATTCTGCGATTTTGCGGCCAGCTCCCATAAAAACGAGTTGTAAAATGGAGGTTCAGGGCACTGCAATTCACAAACCTGCAGAGTTATAAATGATAACTCTCCTCCACAAATATATTGAGGGAAGGCAAAGAAGAGGATTTGAAATCAAGGCAGAATTGCAGGAAACAGATTTCAGGAGGTAGATTCGAATCGCCTTTAAAGCACATGAAAAGCGGCAAAACGTTGACAATGATGCCCTTGGCCAAAAAGGGCGTATGCGTTTTTTGCTGAATATATTCAGGAAAAAACGCATACGCCCTTTTTGGCCAACCAAGCAACCTGGAAAGGCAAATCAGCGCTACAAAGAAGTCTCGCTTCCCATTGGTCAAAAGGGCCATGCTGAAAAAAGTGTCAAAACCAGAAATGCAGGACAGGCCATGGAGAAATGGGAGCCTTGCTACACTGATGGGCGGGATGTAAATTGCCAAGAGCCACTCTGGAGAAGTGTCCGGTGAGTCCTGAAACATCTGAAAAACACAGCTTAGAGAGCATAGGGCACTTCCACTCATGGGGGTATAAATTGGGAAAATTAAAAATCAGCAAGACACAAGCACCCCAAAGTTTAGGGCTGCTCTGTTGACCAGGACCTCCACTTCATTCCACCTTAAATATCCCAGGAAAGAGAAAAATGGATAAAGAAGTTGTGGTCCTTATGTACAATGGAATATCACTCAGCCAGGAAATCAATGTCGTAAGGTTAGTAGCAGCATGATGAGTGGATTTAGGTACGACGATTCTAAGTGAAATAAGTCACACAGAAAAGGACACTTCTCATAAGGTATCACTGATAGAGGGAATGTAAAAACCGTTACACTTGAACTGAATTACAAAACAGAACAGAGTCACACATGCAGAAAACACACTATGGCTGCTTAACGGGAAAGGTGAGGTGGGGTGATACATAAAACAAGGGTATCAAATTAGCTCAGATACCGTTCCATAAACCCAATATGTAATAGACAAGACCTACTCCTTGCTCAGAGAACTGGACTCAACACGCCCTATTCACCGCACAAGAATATATCTGACTAATAATAATCGTAAAACCTATGTATTGATATCTCTCTGTTAGTGTGTCAAGTGGGTGTAAAGCGGCATAAACACAGCAGTGAAAAGCAGCTAAACCCCATTATAAAAATAAATTACTTTGAAACACCCATGAAACAAAGACAGTGAAAGAGAGAGAAATTCTTACACAATGCGTTCAGGGGCTGTGATGCAACCTGGATTGACCATATCTAGACGCACAGATGGATGAGACATAAGGGTGGACACTCTTGGGGCTGAGAGGTTTGGTGAGGTTGGGTGAGCAAACGCAGACCCTTTAAAGGAATACTGCGTGGTACCCATCGCATGGGTCCCAAATCTCCAGGTTCAAGGGCATCTTCCTACATCAAAAACATGCATGAGAAACCCAGAAGATGGTACACCGTGTGATGGGGAAAGGTTTCTAAAACGCACCTCATTTCTCATCTCCTTGTGCCCGGGTTCGCCATTCCAGCCGCTTTACTAGCAAGCTCCCTACTTGGAGCATCAGCACCTTTAACCTCCTGTTCCGTACAGGTTGCAATTGTCCTGAGGATAAACGGGAAGACGTGGAACCAACGAGAGACTAGCTCTTGGTGTTGGGACAGGAACAGGTCACTCTATTTTCCCATCAGAAAGAAGAATTAACCACAGGCTCAGCCTGCCCCCCGGAACCAGAACAGGGCCTGAAGCCATTCTGCGATTTTGCGGCCAGCTCCCATAAAAACGAGTTGTAAAATGGAGGTTCAGGGCACTGCAATTCACAAACCTGCAGAGTTATAAATGATAACTCTCGTCCACAAATATATTGAGGGGAGGCAAAGAAGAGGATTTGAGATCAAGGCAGAATTGCAGGAAACAGATTTCAGGAGGTAGATACGAATCGCCTTTAAAGCACATGAAAAGCGGCAAAACGTTGACAATGATGCCCTTGGCCAAAAAGGGCGTATGCGTTTTTTCCTGAATATATTCAGGAAAAAACGCATACGCCCTTTTTGGCCAACCAAGCAACCTGGAAAGGCAAATCAGCGCTACAAAGAAGTCTCGCTTCCCATCGGTCAAGAGGCCATGCTGAAAAAAGTGTCAAAACCAGAAATGCAGGACAGGCCATGGAGAAATGGGAGCCTTGCTACACTGATGGGCAGGGGTGTAAATTGCCAACAGCCACTCTGGAGAGGTGTACGGTGAGTCCAGAAACATCTGAAAAACACAGCTTAGAGAGCATAGGGCACTTCCACTCATGGGGGTATAATTTGGGAAAATGAAAAATCAGCAAGACACAAGCACCCCAAAGTTGAGGGCTGCTCTGTTGAAAAGGACCTCCACTTCATTCCACCTTAAATATCCCAGGAAAGAGAAAAATGGATAAAGAAGTTGTGGTCCTTATGTACAATGGAATATCACTCAGCCATGAAATAAATGTCATAAGGCTAGTAGCAGCATGATGAGTGGATTTAGGTACGACGATTCTAAGTGAAATAAGTCACACAGAAAAGGACACTTCTCATAAGGTATCACTTATAGAGGGAATGTAAAAACCGTTACACTTGAACTGAATTACAAAACAGAACAGAGTCACACATGCAGAAAACACACTATGGCTGCTTAACGGGAAAGGTGAGGTGGGGTGATACATAAAACAAGGGTTGCAAATTAGCTCAGATACCGTTCCATAAACCCAATATGTAATAGACAAGACCTACTCCTTGCTCAGAGAACTGGACTCAACACGCCCTATTCACCGCACAAGAATATATCTGACTAGTAATAATCTTAAAACCTATGTATTAATATCTCTCTGTTAGTGTGTCAAGTGGGTGTAAAGTGGCATAAACACAGCAGTGAAAAGCAGCTCAACCCCATTATGAAAATAAATTACTTTGAAAAACCCATGAAACAAAGACAGTGTAAGAGAGAGAAATTCTTACACAATGCGTTCAGGGGCTGTGATGCAACCTGGATTGACCATATCTAGACCCACAGCTGGATGAGACATAAGGGTGGACACTCTTGGGGCTGAGAGGTTTGAGAGGTTGGGTGAGCAAACGCAGACCCTTTAAAGTAATACTGCGTGGTACCCATCGCATGGGTCCCAAATCTCCAGGTTCAAGGGCATCTTCCTACATCAAAAACATGCATGAGAAACCCAGAAGATGGTACACCGTGTGATGGGGAAATGTTTCTAAAACGCACCTCATTTCTCATGTCCTTGTGCCCGGGTTTGCCATTCCAGCCGCTTTACTAGCAATCTCCCTACTTGGAGCATCAGCACCTTTAACCTCCTGTTCCGTACAGGTTGCAATTTGTCCTGAGGATGAACGGGAAGACGTGGAACCAACGAGAGACTAGCTCTTGGTGTTGGGACAGGCACAGGTCACTCTATTTTCCCATCAGGAAGAAGAATTAACCACAGGCTCAGCCTGCCCCCCGGAACCAGAACAGGGCCTGAAGCCATCCTGCACTTTTGCGGCCAGCTCCCAAAAAAGCGAATTGTAAAATGGAGCTTCATGGCACTGCAATTCACAAACCTGCAGAGTTATAAATGATAACTCTCGTCCACAAATGTATTGAGGGAAGGCAAAGAAGAGGATTTGAAATCAAGGCAGAATTGCAGGAAACAGATTTCAGGATGTAGATTCGAATCGCCTTTAAAGCACATGAAAAGCGGCAAAACGTTGACAATGATGCCCTTGGCCAAAAAGGGCGTATGCGTTTTTTCCTGAATATATTCAGGAAAAAACGCATACGCCCTTTTTGGCCAAACAAGCAACCTGGAAAGCAAATCAGCGCTATAAAGAAGTCTCGCTTCCCATCGGTCAAAAGGGCCATGCTGAAAAATGTGTCAAAACCAGAAATGCAGGACAGGCCATGGAGAAATGGGAGCCTTGCTACACTGATGGGCAGGGGTGTAAATTGCCAACAGCCACTCTGGAGAAGTGTCCGGTGAGTCCTGAAACATCTGAAAAACACAGCTTAGAGAGCATAGGGCACTTCCACTCATGGGGGTATAAATTGGGAAAATGAAAAATCAGCAAGACACAAGCACCCCAAAGTTGAGGGCTGCTCTTTTGACAAGGACCTCCACTTCATTCCACCTTAAATATCCCAGGAAAGAGAAAAATGGATAAAGAAGTTGTGGTCCTTATGTACAATGGAATATCACTCAGCCATGAAATCAATGTCATAAGGTTAGTACCAGCATGATGAGTGGATGTAGGTACGACGATGCTAAGTGAAATAAGTCACACAGAAAAGGACACTTCTCATAAGGTATCACTTATAGAGGGAATGTAAAACCGTTACACTTGAACTGAATTACAAAACAGAACAGGGTCACACATGCAGAAAACACACTATGGCTGCATATCGGGAAAGGTGAGGTGGGGTGATACATAAAACAAGGGTATCAAATTAGCTCAGATACCGTTCCATAAACCCAATATGTAATAGACAAGACCTACTCCTTGCTCAGAGAACTGGACTCAACACGCCCTATTCACCGCACAAGAATATATCTGACTAGTAATAATCTTAAAACCTATGTATTAATATCTCTCTGTTAGTGTGTCAAGTGGGTGTAAAGCGGCATAAACACAGCAGTGAAAAGCAGCTAAACCCCATTATGAAAATAAATTACTTTGAAAAACCCATGAAACAAAGACAGTGTAAGAGGGAGAAATTCTTACACAATGCGTTCAGGGGCTGTGATGCAACCTGGATTGACCATATCTAGACCCACAGCTGGATGAGACATAAGGGTGGACACTCTTGGGGCTGAGAGGTTTGAGAGGTTGGGTGAGCAAACGCAGACCCTTTAAAGTAATACTGCGTGGTACCCATCGCATGGGTCCCAAATCTCCAGGTTCAAGGGCATCTTCCTACATCGAAAACATGCATGAGAAACCCAGAAGATGGTACACCGTGTGATGGGGAAATGTTTCTAAAACGCACCTCATTTCTCATGTCCTTGTGCCCGGGTTCGCCATTCCAGCCGCTTTACTAGCAATCTCCCTACTTGGAGCATCAGCACCTTTAACCTCCTGTTCCGTACAGGTTGCAATTTGTCCTGAGGATGAACGGGAAGACGTGGAACCAACGAGAGACTAGCTCTTGGTGTTGGGACAGGCACAGGTCACTCTATTTTCCCATCAGGAAGAAGAATTAACCACAGGCTCAGCCTGCCCCCCGGAACCAGAACAGGGCCTGAAGCCATCCTGCACTTTTGCGGCCAGCTCCCAAAAAAGCGAGTTGTAAAATGGAGCTTCATGGCACTGCAATTCACAAACCTGCAGAGTTATAAATGATAACTCTCATCCACAAATGTATTGAGGGAAGGCAAAGAAGAGGATTTGAAATCAAGGCAGAATTGCAGGAAACAGATTTCAGGATGTAGATTCGAATCGCCTTTAAAGCACATGAAAAGCGGCAAAACGTTCACAATGATGCCCTTGGCCAAAAAGGGCGTATGCGTTTTTTCCTGAATATATTCAGGAAAAAACGCATACGCCCTTTTTGGCCAAACAAGCAACCTGGAAAGCAAATCAGCGCTATAAAGAAGTCTCGCTTCCCATCGGTCAAAAGGGCCATGCTGAAAAATGTGTCAAAACCAGAAATGCAGGACAGGCCATGGAGAAATGGGAGCCTTGCTACACTGATGGGCAGGGGTGTAAATTGCCAACAGCCACTCTGGAGAAGTGTCCGGTGAGTCCTGAAACATCTGAAAAACACAGCTTAGAGAGCATAGGGCACTTCCACTCATGGGGGTATGAATTGGGAAAATGAAAAATCAGCAAGACACAAGCACCCCAAAGTTGAGGGCTGCTCTTTTGACAAGGACCTCCACTTCATTCCACCTTAAATATCCCAGGAAAGAGAAAAATGGATAAAGAAGTTGTGGTCCTTATGTACAATGGAATATCACTCAGCCATGAAATCAATGTCATAAGGTTAGTACCAGCATGATGAGTGGATGGAGGTACGACGATGCTAAGTGAAATAAGTCACACAGAAAAGGACACTTCTCATAAGGTATCACTTATAGAGGGAATGTAAAACCGTTACACTTGAACTGAATTACAAAACAGAACAGAGTCACACATGCAGAAAACACACTATGGCTGCATAACGGGAAAGGTGAGGTGGGGTGATACATAAAACAAGGGTATCAAATTAGCTCAGATACCGTTCCATAAACCCAATATGTAATAGACAAGACCTACTCCTTGCTCAGAGAACTGGACTCAACACGCCCTATTCACCGCACAAGAATATATCTGACTAGTAATAATCTTAAAACCTATGTATTAATATCTCTCTGTTAGTGTGTCAAGTGGGTGTAAAGCGGCATAAACACAGCAGTGAAAAGCAGCTAAACCCCATTATGAAAATAAATTACTTTGAAAAACCCATGAAACAAAGACAGTGTAAGAGAGAGAAATTCTTACACAATGCGTTCAGGGGCTGTGATGCAACCTGGATTGACCATATCTAGACCCACAGCTGGATGAGACATAAGGGTGGACACTCTTGGGGCTGAGAGGTTTGAGAGGTTGGGTGAGCAAACGCAGACCCTTTAAAGTAATACTGCGTGGTACCCATCGCATGGGTCCCAAATCTCCAGGTTCAAGGGCATCTTCCTACATCAAAAACATGCATGAGAAATCCAGAAGATGGTACACCGTGTGATGGGGAAAAGTTTCTAAAACGCACCTCATTTCTCATGTCCTTGTGCCCGGGTTCGCCATTCCAGCCGCTTTACTAGCAATCTCCCTACTTGGAGCATCAGCACCTTTAACCTCCTGTTCCGTACAGGTTGCAATTTGTCCTGAGGATGAACGGGAAGACGTGGAACCAACGAGAGACTAGCTCTTGGTGTTGGGACAGGCACAGGTCACTCTATTTTCCCATCAGGAAGAAGAATTAACCACAGGCTCAGCCTGCCCCCCGGAACCAGAACAGGGCCTGAAGCCATCCTGCACTTTTGCGGCCAGCTCCCAAAAAAGCGAGTTGTAAAATGGAGCTTCATGGCACTGCAATTCACAAACCTGCAGAGTTATAAATGATAACTCTCATCCACAAATGTATTGAGGGAAGGCAAAGAAGAGG
Organism: Balaenoptera borealis; assembly: GCF_965194805.1. Lineage (NCBI taxonomy): Eukaryota > Metazoa > Chordata > Mammalia > Artiodactyla > Balaenopteridae > Balaenoptera > Balaenoptera borealis. Next base: position 228,349 of record NW_028123291.1, read on the forward strand.
ATTTGAAATCAAGGCAGAATTGCAGGAAACAGATTTCAGGATGTAGATTCGAATCGCCTTTAAAGCACATGAAAAGCGGCAAAACGTTGACAATGATGCCCTTGGCCAAAAAGGGCGTATGCGTTTTTTCCTGAATATATTCAGGAAAAAACGCATACGCCCTTTTTGGCCAAACAAGCAACCTGGAAAGCAAATCAGCGCTATAAAGAAGTCTCGCTTCCCATCGGTCAAAAGGGCCATGCTGAAAAATGTGTCAAAACCAGAAATGCAGGACAGGCCATGGAGAAATGGGAGCCTTGCTACACTGATGGGCAGGGGTGTAAATTGCCAACAGCCACTCTGGAGAAGTGTCCGGTGAGTCCTGAAACATCTGAAAAACACAGCTTAGAGAGCATAGGGCACTTCCACTCATGGGGGTATGAATTGGGAAAATGAAAAATCAGCAAGACACAAGCACCCCAAAGTTGAGGGCTGCTCTTTTGACAAGGACCTCCACTTCATTCCACCTTAAATATCCCAGGAAAGAGAAAAATGGATAAAGAAGTTGTGGTCCTTATGTACAATGGAATATCACTCAGCCATGAAATCAATGTCATAAGGTTAGTACCAGCATGATGAGTGGATGTAGGTACGACGATGCTAAGTGAAATAAGTCACACAGAAAAGGACACTTCTCATAAGGTATCACTTATAGAGGGAATGTAAAACCGTTACACTTGAACTGAATTACAAAACAGAACAGAGTCACACATGCAGAAAACACACTATGGCTGCATAACGGGAAAGGTGAGGTGGGGTGATACATAAAACAAGGGTATCAAATTAGCTCAGATACCGTTCCATAAACCCAATATGTAATAGACAAGACCTACTCCTTGCTCAGAGAACTGGACTCAACACGCCCTATTCACCGCACAAGAATATATCTGACTAGTAATAATCTTAAAACCTATGTATTAATATCTCTCTGTTAGTGTGTCAAGTGGGTGTAAAGCGGCATAAACACAGCAGTGAAAAGCAGCTAAACCCCATTATGAAAATAAATTACTTTGAAAAACCCATGAAACAAAGACAGTGTAAGAGAGAGAAATTCTTGCACAATGCGTTCAGGGGCTGTGATGCAACCTGGATTGACCATATCTAGACCCACAGCTGGATGAGACATAAGGGTGGACACTCTTGGGGCTGAGAGGTTTGAGAGGTTGGGTGAGCAAACGCAGACCCTTTAAAGTAATACTGCGTGGTACCCATCGCATGGGTCCCAAATCTCCAGGTTCAAGGGCATCTTCCTACATCAAAAACATGCATGAGAAATCCAGAAGATGGTACACCGTGTGATGGGGAAAAGTTTCTAAAACGCACCTCATTTCTCATGTCCTTGTGCCCGGGTTCGCCATTCCAGCCGCTTTACTAGCAATCTCCCTACTTGGAGCATCAGCACCTTTAACCTCCTGTTCCGTACAGGTTGCAATTTGTCCTGAGGATGAACGGGAAGACGTGGAACCAACGAGAGACTAGCTCTTGGTGTTGGGACAGGCACAGGTCACTCTATTTTCCCATCAGGAAGAAGAATTAACCACAGGCTCAGCCTGCCCCCCGGAACCAGAACAGGGCCTGAAGCCATCCTGCACTTTTGCGGCCAGCTCCCAAAAAAGCGAGTTGTAAAATGGAGCTTCATGGCACTGCAATTCACAAACCTGCAGAGTTATAAATGATAACTCTCATCCACAAATGTATTGAGGGAAGGCAAAGAAGAGGATTTGAAATCAAGGCAGAATTGCAGGAAACAGATTTCAGGATGTAGATTCGAATCGCCTTTAAAGCACATGAAAAGCGGCAAAACGTTGACAATGATGCCCTTGGCCAAAAAGGGCGTATGCGTTTTTTCCTGAATATATTCAGGAAAAAACGCATACGCCCTTTTTGGCCAAACAAGCAACCTGGAAAGCAAATCAGCGCTATAAAGAAGTCTCGCTTCCCATCGGTCAAAAGGGCCATGCTGAAAAATGTGTCAAAACCAGAAATGCAGGACAGGCCATGGAGAAATGGGAGCCTTGCTACACTGATGGGCAGGGGTGTAAATTGCCAACAGCCACTCTGGAGAAGTGTCCGGTGAGTCCTGAAACATCTGAAAAACACAGCTTAGAGAGCATAGGGCACTTCCACTCATGGGGGTATGAATTGGGAAAATGAAAAATCAGCAAGACACAAGCACCCCAAAGTTGAGGGCTGCTCTTTTGACAAGGACCTCCACTTCATTCCACCTTAAATATCCCAGGAAAGAGAAAAATGGATAAAGAAGTTGTGGTCCTTATGTACAATGGAATATCACTCAGCCATGAAATCAATGTCATAAGGTTAGTACCAGCATGATGAGTGGATGTAGGTACGACGATGCTAAGTGAAATAAGTCACACAGAAAAGGACACTTCTCATAAGGTATCACTTATAGAGGGAATGTAAAACCGTTACACTTGAACTGAATTACAAAACAGAACAGGGTCACACATGCAGAAAACACACTATGGCTGCATAACGGGAAAGGTGAGGTTGGGTGATACATAAAACAAGGGTATCAAATTAGCTCAGATACCGTTCCATAAACCCAATATGTAATAGACAAGACCTACTCCTTGCTCAGAGAACTGGACTCAACACGCCCTATTCACCGCACAAGAATATATCTGACTAGTAATAATCTTAAAACCTATGTATTAATATCTCTCTGTTAGTGTGTCAAGTGGGTGTAAAGCGGCATAAACACAGCAGTGAAAAGCAGCTAAACCCCATTATGAAAATAAATTACTTTGAAAAACCCATGAAACAAAGACAGTGTAAGAGAGAGAAATTCTTACACAATGCGTTCAGGGGCTGTGATGCAACCTGGATTGACCATATCTAGACCCACAGCTGGATGAGACATAAGGGTGGACACTCTTGGGGCTGAGAGGTTTGAGAGGTTGGGTGAGCAAACGCAGACCCTTTAAAGTAATACTGCGTGGTACCCATCGCATGGGTCCCAAATCTCCAGGTTCAAGGGCATCTTCCTACATCGAAAACATGCATGAGAAACCCAGAAGATGGTACACCGTGTGATGGGGAAATGTTTCTAAAACGCACCTCATTTCTCATGTCCTTGTGCCCGGGTTCGCCATTCCAGCCGCTTTACTAGCAATCTCCCTACTTGGAGCATCAGCACCTTTAACCTCCTGTTCCGTACAGGTTGCAATTTGTCCTGAGGATGAACGGGAAGACGTGGAACCAACGAGAGACTAGCTCTTGGTGTTGGGACAGGCACAGGTCACTCTATTTTCCCATCAGGAAGAAGAATTAACCACAGGCTCAGCCTGCCCCCCGGAACCAGAACAGGGCCTGAAGCCATCCTGCACTTTTGCGGCCAGCTCCCAAAAAAGCGAGTTGTAAAATGGAGCTTCATGGCACTGCAATTCACAAACCTGCAGAGTTATAAATGATAACTCTCATCCACAAATGTATTGAGGGAAGGCAAAGAAGAGGATTTGAAATCAAGGCAGAATTGCAGGAAACAGATTTCAGGATGTAGATTCGAATCGCCTTTAAAGCACATGAAAAGCGGCAAAACGTTGACAATGATGCCCTTGGCCAAAAAGGGCGTATGCGTTTTTTCCTGAATATATTCAGGAAAAAACGCATACGCCCTTTTTGGCCAAACAAGCAACCTGGAAAGCAAATCAGCGCTATAAAGAAGTCTCGCTTCCGATCGGTCAAAAGGGCCATGCTGAAAAATGTGTCAAAACCAGAAATGCAGGACAGGCCATGGAGAAATGGGAGCCTTGCTACACTGATGGGCAGGGGTGTAAATTGCCAACAGCCACTCTGGAGAAGTGTCCGGTGAGTCCTGAAACATCTGAAAAACACAGCTTAGAGAGCATAGGGCACTTCCACTCATGTGGGTATGAATTGGGAAAATGAAAAATCAGCAAGACACAAGCACCCCAAAGTTGAGGGCTGCTCTTTTGACAAGGACCTCCACTTCATTCCACCTTAAATATCCCAGGAAAGAGAAAAATGGATAAAGAAGTTGTGGTCCTTATGTACAATGGAATATCACTCAGCCATGAAATCAATGTCATAAGGTTAGTACCAGCATGATGAGTGGATGTAGGTACGACGATGCTAAGTGAAATAAGTCACACAGAAAAGGACACTTCTCATAAGGTATCACTTATAGAGGGAATGTAAAACCGTTACACTTGAACTGAATTACAAAACAGAACAGAGTCACACATGCAGAAAACACACTATGGCTGCATAACGGGAAAGGTGAGGTGGGGTGATACATAAAACAAGGGTATCAAATTAGCTCAGATACCGTTCCATAAACCCAATATGTAATAGACAAGACCTACTCCTTGCTCAGAGAACTGGACTCAACACGCCCTATTCACCGCACAAGAATATATCTGACTAGTAATAATCTTAAAACCTATGTATTAATATCTCTCTGTTAGTGTGTCAAGTGGGTGTAAAGCGGCATAAACACAGCAGTGAAAAGCAGCTAAACCCCATTATGAAAATAAATTACTTTGAAAAACCCATGAAACAAACACAGTGTAAGAGAGAGAAATTCTTACACAATGCGTTCAGGGGCTGTGATGCAACCTGGATTGACCATATCTAGACCCACAGCTGGATGAGACATAAGGGTGGACACTCTTGGGGCTGAGAGGTTTGAGAGGTTGGGTGAGCAAACGCAGACCCTTTAAAGTAATACTGCGTGGTACCCATCGCATGGGTCCCAAATCTCCAGGTTCAAGGGCATCTTCCTACATCGAAAACATGCATGAGAAACCCAGAAGATGGTACACCATGTGATGGGGAAAGGTTTCTAAAACGCACCTCATTTCTCATCGCCTTGTGCCCGGGTTCGCCATTCCAGCCGCTTTACTAGCATGCTCCCTACTTGGAGCATCAGCACCTTTAACCTCCTGTTCCGTACAGGTTGCAATTTGTCCTGAGGATAAACGGGAAGACGTGGAACCAACGAGAGACTAGCTCTTGGTGTTGGGCCAGGCACAGGTCACTCTATTTTCCCATCAGAAAGAAGAATTAACCACAGGCTCAGCCTGCCCCCTGGAACCAGAACAGGGCCTGAAGCCATTCTGCGATTTTGCCGCCAGCTCCCATAAAAACGAGTTATAAAATGGAGGTTCAGGGCACTGCAATTCACAAACCTGCAGAGTTATAAATGATAACTCTCGTCCACAAATAAATTGAGGGAAGGCAAAGAAGAGGATTTGAAATCAAGGCAGAATTGCAGGAAACAGATTTCAGGAGGTAGATTCGAATCGCCTTTAAAGCACATGAAAAGCGGCAAAACGTTGACAATGATGCCCTTGGCCAAAAAGGGCGTGTGCGTTTTTTCCTGAATATATTCAGGAAAAAAAGCATACGCCCTTTTTGGCCAACCAAGCAACCTGGAAAGGCAAATCAGCGCTACAAACAAGTCTCGCTTCCCATCGGTCAAAAGGGCCATGCTGAAAAAAGTGTCAAAACCAGAAATGCAGGACAGGCCATGGAGAAATGGGAGCCTTGCTACACTGATGGGCGGGATGTAAATTGCCAACAGCCACTCTGGAGAAGTGTACGGTGAGTCCTGAAACATCTAAAAAACACAGCTTAGAGAGCATAGGGCACTTCCACTCATGGGGGTATGAATTGGGAAAATGAAAAATCAGCAAGACACAAGCACTCCAAAGTTTAGGGCTGCTCTGTTGACCAGGACCTCCACTTCATTCCACCTTAAATATCCCAGGAAAGAGAAGAATGGGTAAAGAAGTTGTGGTCCTTATGTACAATGGAATATCACTCAGCCATGAAATCAATGTCATAAGGCTAGTAGCAGCATGATGAGTGGATTTAGGTACGACGATTCTAAGTGAAATAAGTCACACAGAAAAGGACACTTCTCATAAGGTATCACTGATAGAGGGAATGTAAAAACCGTTACACTTGAACTGAATTACAAAACAGAACAGAGTCACACATGCAGAAAACACACTATGGCTGCTTAACGGGAAAGGTGAGGTGGGGTGATACATAAAACAAGGGTATCAAATTAGCTCAGATACCGTTCCATAAACCCAATATGTAATAGACAAGACCTACTCCTTGCTCAGAGAACTGGACTCAACACGCCCTATTCACCGCACAAGAATATATCTGACTAATAATAATCGTAAAACCTATGTATTGACATCTCTCTGTTAGTGTGTCAAGTGGGTGTAAAGCGGCATAAACACAGCAGTGAAAAGCAGGTAAACCCCATTATAAAAATAAATTACTTTGAAACACCCATGAAACAAAGACAGTGAAAGAGAGAGAAATTCTTACACAATGCGTTCAGGGGCTGTGATGCAACCTGGATTGACCATATCTAGACTCACAGCTGGATCAGACATAAGGGTGGACACTCTTGGGGCTGAGAGGTTTGGTGAGGTTGGGTGAGGAAACGCAGACCCTTTAAAGTAATACTGCATGGTACCCATCGCATGGGTCCCAAATCTCCAGGTTCAAGGGCATCTTCCTACATCAAAAACATGCATGAGAAACCCAGAAGATGGTACACCGTGTGCTGGGGAAAGGTTTCTAAAACGCACCTCATTTCTCATCGACTTGTGCCCGGGTTCGCCATTCCAGCCGCTTTACTAGCATGCTCCCTACTTGGAGCATCAGCACCTTTAACCTCCTGTTCCTTACAGGTTGCAATTTGTCCTGAGGATAAACGGGAAGACGTGGAACCAACGAGAGACTAGCTCTTGGTGTTGGGCCAGGCACAGGTCACTCTATTTTCCCATCAGAAAGAAGAATTAACCACAGGCTCAGCCTGCCCCCCGGAACCAGAACAGGGCCTGAAGCCATTCTGCGATTTTGCCGCCAGCTCCCATGAAAACGAGTTGTAAAATGGAGGTTTAGGGCACTGCAATTCACAAACCTGCAGAGTTATAAATGATAACTCTCGTCCACAAATATATTGAGGGAAGGCAAAGAAGAGGATTTGAAATCAAGGCAGAATTGCAGGAAACAGATTTCAGGAGGTAGATTCGAATCGCCTTTAAAGCACATGAAAAGCGGCAAAACGTTGACAATGATGCCCTTGGCCAAAAAGGGCGTATGCGTTTTTTCCTGAATATATTCAGGAAAAAACGCATACGCCCTTTTTGGCCAACCAAGCAACCTGGAAAGGCAAATCAGCGCTACAAACAAGTCTCGCTTCCCATCGGTCAAAAGGGCCATGCTGAAAAAAGTGTCAAAACCAGAAATGCAGGACAGGCCATGGAGAAATGGGAGCCTTGCTACACTGATGGGCGGGATGTAAATTGCCAACAGCCACTCTGGAGAAGTGTACGGTGAGTCCTGAAACATCTAAAAAACACAGCTTAGAGAGCATAGGGCACTTCCACTCATGGGGGTATGAATTGGGAAAATGAAAAATCAGCAAGACACAAGCACTCCAAAGTTTAGGGCTGCTCTGTTGACCAGGACCTCCACTTCATTCCACCTTAAATATCCCAGGAAAGAGAAAAATGGGTAAAGAAGTTGTGGTCCTTATGTACAATGGAATATCACTCAGCCATGAAATCAATGTCATAAGGCTAGTAGCAGCATGATGAGTGGATTTAGGTACGACGATTCTAAGTGAAATAAGTCACACAGAAAAGGACACTTCTCATAAGGTATCACTGATAGAGGGAATGTAAAAACCGTTACACTTGAACTGAATTACAAAACAGAACAGAGTCACACATGCAGAAAACACACTATGGCTGCTTAACGGGAAAGGTGAGGTGGGGTGATACATAAAACAAGGGTATCAAATTAGCTCAGATACCATTCCATAAACCCAATATGTAATAGACAAGACCTACTCCTTGCTCAGAGAACTGGACTCAACACGCCCTATTCACCGCACAAGAATATATCTGACTAATAATAATCGTAAAACCTATGTATTGACATCTCTCTGTTAGTGTGTCAAGTGGGTGTAAAGCGGCATAAACACAGCAGTGAAAAGCAGCTAAACCCCATTATAAAAATAAATTACTTTGAAACACCCATGAAACAAAGACAGTGAAAGAGAGAGAAATTCTTACACAATGCGTTCAGGGGCTGTGATGCAACCTGGATTGACCATATCTAGACTCACAGCTGGATGAGACATAAGGGTGGACACTCTTGGGGCTGAGAGGTTTGGTGAGGTTGGGTGAGCAAACGCAGACCCTTTAAAGTAATACTGCATGGTACCCATCGCATGGGTCCCAAATCTCCAGGTTCAAGGGCATCTTCCTACATCAAAAACATGCATGAGAAACCCAGAAGATGGTACACCGTGTGATGGGGAAAGGTTTCTAAAACGCACCTCATTTCTCATCGCCTTGTGCCCGGGTTCGCCATTCCAGCCGCTTTACTAGCATGCTCCCTACTTGGAGCATCAGCACCTTTAACCTCCTGTTCCTTACAGGTTGCAATTTGTCCTGAGGATAAACGGGAAGACGTGGAACCAACGAGAGACTAGCTCTTGGTGTTGGGACAGGCACAGGTCACTCTATTTTCCCATCAGAAAGAAGAATTAACCATAGGCTCAGCCTGCCCCCCGGAACCAGAAAAGGGCCTGAAGCCATTCTGCGATTTTGCCGCCAGCTCCCATAAAAACGAGTTGTAAAATGGAGGTTCAGGGCACTGCAATTCACAAACCTGCAGAGTTATAAATGATAACTCTCGTCCACAAATATATTGAGGGAAGGCAAAGAAGAGGATTTGAAATCAAGGCAGAATTGCAGGAAACAGATTTCAGGAGGTAGATTCGAATCGCCTTTAAAGCACATGAAAAGCGGCAAAACGTTGACAATGATGCCCTTGGCCAAAAAGGGCGTGTGCGTTTTTTCCTGAATATATTCAGGAAAAAACGCATACGCCCTTTTTGGCCAACCAAGCAACCTGGAAAGGCAAATCAGCGCTACAAACAAGGCTCGCTTCCCATCGGTCAAAAGGGCCATGCTGAAAAAAGTGTCAAAACCAGAAATGCAGGACAGGCCATGGAGAAATGGGAGCCTTGCTACACTGATGGGCGGGATGTAAGTTGCCAACAGCCACTCTGGAGAAGTGTACGGTGAGTCCTGAAACATCTAAAAAACACAGCTTAGAGAGCATAGGGCACTTCCACTCATGGGGGTATGAATTGGGAAAATGAAAAATCAGCAAGACACAAGCACTCCAAAGTTTAGGGCTGCTCTGTTGACCAGGACCTCCACTTCATTCCACCTTAAATATCCCAGGAAAGAGAAAAATGGGTAAAGAAGTTGTGGTCCTTATGTACAATGGAATATCACTCAGCCATGAAATCAATGTCATAAGGCTAGTAGCAGCATGATGAGTGGATTTAGGTACGACGATTCTAAGTGAAATAAGTCACACAGAAAAGGACACTTCTCATAAGGTATCACTGATAGAGGGAATGTAAAAACCGTTACACTTGAACTGAATTACAAAACAGAACAGAGTCACACATGCAGAAAACACACTATGGCTGCTTAACGGGAAAGGTGAGGTGGGGTGATACATAAAACAAGGGTATCAAATTAGCTCAGATACCATTCCATAAACCCAATATGTAATAGACAAGACCTACTCCTTGCTCAGAGAACTGGACTCAACACGCCCTATTCACCGCACAAGAATATATCTGACTAATAATAATCGTAAAACCTATGTATTGACATCTCTCTGTTAGTGTGTCAAGTGGGTGTAAAGCGGCATAAACACAGCAGTGAAAAGCAGCTAAACCCCATTATAAAAATAAATTACTTTGAAACACCCATGAAACAAAGACAGTGAAAGAGAGAGAAATTCTTACACAATGCGTTCAGGGGCTATGATGCAACCTGGATTGACCATATCTAGACTCACAGCTGGATCAGACATAAGGGTGGACACTCTTGGGGCTGAGAGGTTTGGTGAGGTTGGGTGAGGAAACGCAGACCCTTTAAAGTAATACTGCATGGTACCCATCGCATGGGTCCCAAATCTCCAGGTTCAAGGGCATCTTCCTACATCAAAAACATGCATGAGAAACCCAGAAGATGGTACACCGTGTGCTGGGGAAAGGTTTCTAAAACGCACCTCATTTCTCATCGCCTTGTGCCCGGGTTCGCCATTCCAGCCGCTTTACTAGCAAGCTCCCTACTTGGAGCATCAGCACCTTTAACCTCCTGTTCCGTACAGGTTGCAATTTGTCCTGAGGATAAACAGGAAGACGTGGAACCAACGAGAGACTAGCTCTTGGTGTTGGGCCAGGCACAGGTCACTCTATTTTCCCATCAGAAAGAAGAATTAACCACAGGCTCAGCCTGCCCCCCGGAACCAGAACAGGGCCTGAAGCCATTCTGCGATTTTGCCGCCAGCTCCCATAAAAACGAGTTGTAAAATGGAGGTTCAGGGCACTGCAATTCACAAACCTGCAGAGTTATAAATGATAACTCTCGTCCACAAATAAATTGAGGGAAGGCAAAGAAGAGGATTTGAAATCAAGGCAGAATTGCAGGAAACAGATTTCAGGAGGTAGATTCGAATCGCCTTTAAAGCACATGAAAAGCGGCAAAACGTTGACAATGATGCCCTTGGCCAAAAAGGGCGTATGCGTTTTTTCCTGAATATATTCAGGAAAAAACGCATACGCCCTTTTTGGCCAACCAAGCAACCTGGAAAGGCAAATCAGCGCTACAAAGAAGTCTCGCTTCCCATCGGTCAAAAGGGCCATGCTGAAAAAAGTGTGAAAACCAGAAATGCAGGACAGGCCATGGAGAAATGGGAGCCTTGCTACACTGATGGGCGGGATGTAAATTGCCAACAGCCGCTCTGGAGAAGTGTACGGTGAGTCCTGAAACATCTAAAAAACACAGCTTAGAGAGCATAGGGCACTTCCACTCATGGGGGTATGAATTGGGAAAATGAAAAATCAGCAAGACACAAGCACTCCAAAGTTTAGGGCTGCTCTGTTGACCAGGACCTCCACTTCATTCCACCTTAAATATCCCAGGAAAGAGAAAAATGGGTAAAGAAGTTGTGGTCCTTATGTACAATGGAATATCACTCAGCCATGAAATCAATGTCATAAGGCTAGTAGCAGCATGATGAGTGGATTTAGGTACGACGATTCTAAGTGAAATAAGTCACACAGAAAAGGACACTTCTCATAAGGTATCACTGATAGAGGGAATGTAAAAACCGTTACACTTGAACTGAATTACAAAACAGAACAGAGTCACACATGCAGAAAACACACTATGGCTGCTTAACGGGAAAGGTGAGGTGGGGTGATACATAAAACAAGGGTATCAAGTTAGCTCAGATACCATTCCATAAACCCAATATGTAATAGACAAGACCTACTCCTTGCTCAGAGAACTGGACTCAACACGCCCTATTCACCGCACAAGAATATATCTGACTAATAATAATCGTAAAACCTATGTATTGATATCTCTCTGTTAGTGTGTCAAGTGGGTGTAAAGCGGCATAAACACAGCAGTGAAAAGCAGCTAAACCCCATTATAAAAATAAATTACTTTGAAACACCCATGAAACAAAGACAGTGAAAGAGAGAGAAATTCTTACACAATGCGTTCAGGGGCTGTGATGCAACCTGGATTGACCATATCTAGACTCACAGCTGGATGAGACATAAGGGTGGACACTCTTGGGGCTGAGAGGTTTGGTGAGGTTGGGTGAGCAAACGCAGAACCTTTAAAGGAATACTGCATGGTACCCATCGCATGGGTCCCAAATTTCCAGGTTCAAGGGCATCTTCCTACATCAAAAACATGCATGAGAAACCCAGAAGATGGTACACCATGTGATGGGGAAAGGTTTCTAAAACGCACCTCATTTCTCATCGCCTTGTGCCCGGGTTCGCCATTCCAGCCGCTTTACTAGCATGCTCCCTACTTGGAGCATCAGCACCTTTAACCTCCTGTTCCGTACAGGTTGCAATTTGTCCTGAGGATAAACGGGAAGACGTGGAACCAACGAGAGACTAGCTCTTGGTGTTGGGACAGGCACAGGTCACTCTATTTTCCCATCAGAAAGAAGAATTAACCACAGGCTCAGCCTGCCCCCCGGAACCAGAACAGGGCCTGAAGCCATTCTGCGATTTTGCCGCCAGCTCCCATAAAAACGAGTTGTAAAATGGAGGTTCAGGGCACTGCAATTCACAAACCTGCAGAGTTATAAATGATAACTCTCCTCCACAAATATATTGAGGGAAGGCAAAGAAGAGGATTTGAAATCAAGGCAGAATTGCAGGAAACAGATTTCAGGAGGTAGATTCGAATCGCCTTTAAAGCACATGAAAAGCGGCAAAACGTTGACAATGATGCCCTTGGCCAAAAAGGGCGTATGCGTTTTTTCCTGAATATATTCAGGAAAAAACGCATACGCCCTTTTTGGCCAACCAAGCAACCTGGAAAGGCAAATCAGCACTACAAACAAGTCTCGCTTCCCATCGGTCAAAAGGGCCATGCTGAAAAAAGTGTCAAAACCAGAAATGCAGGACAGGCCATGGAGAAATGGGAGCCTTGCTACACTGATGGGCGGGATGTAAATTGCCAACAGCCACTCTGGAGAAGTGTACGGTGAGTCCTGAAACATCTAAAAAACACAGCTTAGAGAGCATAGGGCACTTCCACTCATGGGGGTATGAATTGGGAAAATGAAAAATCAGCAAGACACAAGCACTCCAAAGTTTAGGGCTGCTCTGTTGACCAGGACCTCCACTTCATTCCACCTTAAATATCCCAGGAAAGAGAAAAATGGGTAAAGAAGTTGTGGTCCTTATGTACAATGGAATATCACTCAGCCATGAAATCAATGTCATAAGGCTAGTAGCAGCATGATGAGTGGATTTAGGTACGACGATTCTAAGTGAAATAAGTCACACAGAAAAGGACACTTCTCATAAGGTATCACTGATAGAGGGAATGTAAAAACCGTTACACTTGAACTGAATTACAAAACAGAACAGAGTCACACATGCAGAAAACACACTATGGCTGCTTAACGGGAAAGGTGAGGTGGGGTGATACATAAAACAAGGGTATCAAGTTAGCTCAGATACCATTCCATAAACCCAATATGTAATAGACAAGACCTACTCCTTGCTCAGAGAACTGGACTCAACACGCCCTATTCACCGCACAAGAATATATCTGACTAATAATAATCGTAAAACCTATGTATTGATATCTCTCTGTTAGTGTGTCAAGTGGGTGTAAAGCGGCATAAACACAGCAGTGAAAAGCAGCTAAACCCCATTATAAAAATAAATTACTTTGAAACACCCATGAAACAAAGACAGTGAAAGAGAGAGAAATTCTTACACAATGCGTTCAGGGGCTGTGATGCAACCTGGATTGACCATATCTAGACTCACAGCTGGATGAGACATAAGGGTGGACACTCTTGGGGCTGAGAGGTTTGGTGAGGTTGGGTGAGCAAACGCAGACCCTTTAAAGGAATACTGCATGGTACCCATCGCATGGGTCCCAAATCTCCAGGTTCAAGGGCATCTTCCTACATCAAAAACATGCATGAGAAACCCAGAAGATGGTACACCATGTGATGGGGAAAGGTTTCTAAAACGCACCTCATTTCTCATCGCCTTGTGCCCGGGTTCGCCATTCCAGCCGCTTTACTAGCATGCTCCCTACTTGGAGCATCAGCACCTTTAACCTCCTGTTCCGTACAGGTTGCAATTTGTCCTGAGGATAAACGGGAAGACGTGGAACCAACGAGAGACTAGCTCTTGGTGTTGGGACAGGCACAGGTCACTCTATTTTCCCTTCAGAAAGAAGAATTAACCACAGGCTCAGCCTGCCCCCCGGAACCAGAACAGGGCCTGAAGCCATTCTGCGATTTTGCCGCCAGCTCCCATAAAAACGAGTTGTAAAATGGAGGTTCAGGGCACTGCAATTCACAAACCTGCAGAGTTATAAATGATAACTCTCCTCCACAAATATATTGAGGGAAGGCAAAGAAGAGGATTTGAAATCAAGGCAGAATTGCAGGAAACAGATTTCAGGAGATAGATTCGAATCGCCTTTAAAGCACATGAAAAGCGGCGAAACGTTGACAATGATGCCCTTGGCCAAAAAGGGCGTATGCGTTTTTTCCTGAATATATTCAGGAAAAAACGCATACGCCCTTTTTGGCCAACCAAGCAACCTGGAAAGGCAAATCAGCGCTACAAACAAGTCTCGCTTCCCATCGGTCAAAAGGGCCATGCTGAAAAAAGTGTCAAAACCAGAAATGCAGGACAGGCCATGGAGAAATGGGAGCCTTGCTACACTGATGGGCGGGATGTAAATTGCCAACAGCCACTCTGGAGAAGTGTACGGTGAGTCCTGAAACATCTAAAAAACACAGCTTAGAGAGCATAGGGCACTTCCACTCATGGGGGTATGAATTGGGAAAATGAAAAATCAGCAAGACACAAGCACCCCAAAGTTTAGGGCTGCTCTGTTGACAAGGACCTCCACTTCATTCCACCTTAAATATCCCAGGAAAGAGAAAAATGGGTAAAGAAGTTGTGGTCCTTATGTACAGTGGAATATCACTCAGCCATGAAATCAATGTCATAAGGCTAGTAGCAGCATGATGAGTGGATTTAGGTACGACGATTCTAAGTGAAATAAGTCACACAGAAAAGGACACTTCTCATAAGGTATCACTGATAGAGGGAATGTAAAAACCGTTACACTTGAACTGAATTACAAAACAGAACAGAGTCACACATGCAGAAAACACACTATGGCTGCTTAACGGGAAAGGTGAGGTGGGGTGATACATAAAACAAGGGTATCAAATTAGCTCAGATACCATTCCATAAACCCAATATGTAATAGACAAGACCTACTCCTTGCTCAGAGAACTGGACTCAACACGCCCTATTCACCGCACAAGAATATATCTGACTAATAATAATCGTAAAACCTATGTATTGATATCTCTCTGTTAGTGTGTTAAGTGGGTGTAAAGCGGCATAAACACAGCAGTGAAAAGAAGCTAAACCCCATTATAAAAATAAATTACTTTGAAACACCCATGAAACAAAGACAGTGAAAGAGAGAGAAATTCTTACACAATGCGTTCAGGGGCTGTGATGCAACCTGGATTGACCATATCTAGACTCACAGCTGGATCAGACATAAGGGTGGACACTCTTGGGGCTGAGAGGTTTGGTGAGGTTGGGTGAGGAAACGCAGACCCTTTAAAGTAATACTGCATGGTACCCATCGCATGGGTCCCAAATCTCCAGGTTCAAGGGCATCTTCCTACATCAAAAACATGCATGAGAAACCCAGAAGATGGTACACCGTGTGATGGGGAAAGGTTTCTAAAACGCACCTCATTTCTCATCGCCTTGTGCCCGGGTTCGCCATTCCAGCCGCTTTACTAGCAAGCTCCCTACTTGGAGCATCAGCACCTTTAACCTCCTGTTCCGTACAGGTTGCAATTTGTCCTGAGGATAAACGGGAAGACGTGGAACCAACGAGAGACTAGCTCTTGGTGTTGGGACAGGCACAGGTCACTCTATTTTCCCATCAGAAAGAAGAATTAACCACAGGCTCAGCCTGCCCCCTGGAACCAGAACAGGGCCTGAAGCCATTCTGCGATTTTGTGGCCAGCTCCCATAAAAACGAGTTGTAAAATGGAGGTTCAGGGCACTGCAATTCACAAACCTGCAGAGTTATAAATGATAACTCTCGTCCACAAATATATTGAGGGAAGGCAAAGAAGAGGATTTGAAATCAAGGCAGAATTGCAGGAAAGAGATTTCAGGAGGTAGATTCGAATCGCATTTAAAGCACATGAAAAGCGGCAAAACGTTGACAATGATGCCCTTGGCCAAAAAGGGCGTATGCGTTTTTTCCTGAATATATTCAGGAAAAAACGCATACGCCCTTTTTGGCCAACCAAGCAACCTGGAAAGGCAAATCAGCGCTACAAAGAAGTCTCGCTTCCCATCGGTCAAAAGGGCCATGCTGAAAAAAGTGTCAAAACCAGAAATGCAGGACAGGCCATGGAGAAATGGGAGCCTTGCTACACTGATGGGCGGGATGTAAATTGCCAACAGCCACTCTGGAGAAGTGTACGGTGAGTCCTGAAACATCTAAAAAACACAGCTTAGAGAGCATAGGGCACTTCCACTCATGGGGGTATGAATTGGGAAAATGAAAAATCAGCAAGACACAAGCACCCCAAAGTTTAGGGCTGCTCTGTTGACAAGGACCTCCACTTCATTCCACCTTAAATATCCCAGGAAAAAGAAATATGGATAAAGAAGTTGTGGTCCTTATGTACAATGGAATATCACTCAGCCATGAAATCAATGTCATAAGGTTAGTAGCAGCATGATGAGTGGATTTAGGTACGACGATTCTAAGTGAAATAAGTCACACAGAAAAGGACACTTCTCATAAGGTATCACTTATAGAGGGAATGTAAAAACCGTTACACTTGAACTGAATTACAAAACAGAACAGAGTCACACATGCAGAAAACACACTATGGCTGCTTAACGGGAAAGGTGAGGTGGGGTGATACATAAAACAAGGCTATCAAATTAGCTCAGATACCGTTCCATAAACCCAATATGTAATAGACAAGACCTACTCCTTGCTCTGAGAACTGGACTCAACACGCCCTATTCACCGCACAAGAATATATCTGACTAGTAATAATCATAAAACCTATGTATTGATATCTCTCTGTTAGTGTTTCAAGTGGGTGTAAAGCGGCATAAACAAAGCAGTGAAAAGCAGCTAAATCCCATTATGAAAATAAATTACTTTGAAAAACCCATGAAACAAAGACAGTGAAAGAGAGAGTAATACTTACACAATGCGTTCAGGGGCTGTGATGCAACCTGGATTGACCATATCTAGACTCACAGCTGGATCAGACATAAGGGTGGACACTCTTGGGGCTGAGAGGTTTGGTGAGGTTGGGTGAGCAAACGCAGACCCTTTAAAGTAATACTGCGTGGTACCCATCGCATGGGTCCCAAATCTCCAGGTTCAAGGGCATCTTCCTACATCAAAAACATGCATGAGAAATCCAGAAGATGGTACACCGTGTGATGGGGAAAGGTTTCTAAAACGCACCTCATTTCTCATCTCCTTGTGCCCGGGTTCGCCATTCCAGCCGCTTTACTAGCAATCTCCCTACATGGAGCATCAGCACCTTTAACCTCCTGTTCCGTACAGGTTGCAATTTGTCCTGAGGATGAACGGGAAGACGTGGAACCAACGAGAGACTAGCTCTTGGTGTTGGGACAGGCACAGGTCACTCTATTTTCCCATCAGGAAGAAGAATTAACCACAGGCTCAGCCTGCCCCCCGGAACCAGAACAGGGCCTGAAGCCATCCTGCGCTTTTGCGGCCAGCTCCCAAAAAAGCGAGTTGTAAAATGGAGGTTCAGGGCACTGCAATTCAGAAACCTACAGAGTTATAAATGATAACTCTCGTCCACAAATATATTGAGGGAAGGCAAAGAAGAGGATTTGAAATAAAGGCAGAATTGCAGGAAACAGATTTCAGGAGGTAGATTCGAATCCCCTTTAAAGCACATGAAAAGCGGCAAAACGTTGACAATGATGCCCTTGGCCAAAAAGGGCGTATGCGTTTTTTCCTGAATATATTCAGGAAAACACGCATACGCCCTTTTTGGCCAACCAAGCAACCTGGAAAGGCAAATCAGCGCTACAAACAAGTCTCGCTTCCCATCGGTCAAAAGGGCCATGCTGAAAAAAGTGTCAAAACCAGAAACGTAGGACAGGCTATGGAGAAATGGGAGCCTTGCTACACTGATGGGCGGGATTTAAATTGCCAACAGCCACTCTGGAGAAGTGTCCGGTGAGTCCTGAAACATCTGAAAAACACAGCTTAGAGAGCATAGGGCACTTCCACTCATGGGGGTATAAATTGGGAAAATTAAAAATCAGCAAGACACAAGCACCCCAAAGTTTAGGGCTGCTCTGTTGACCAGGACCTCCACTTCATTCCACCTTAAATATCCCAGGAAAGAGAAAAATGGATAAAGAAGTTGTGGTCCTTATGTACAATGGAATATCACTCAGCCATGAAATCAATGTCATAAGGTTAGTAGCAGCATGATGAGTGGATTTAGGTACGACGATTCTAACTGAAATAAGTCACACAGAAAAGGACACTTCTCATAAGGTATCACTTTTAGAGGGAATGTAAAAACCGTTACACTTGAACTGAATTACAAAACAGAACAGAGTCACACATGCAGAAAACACACTATGGCTGCTTAACGGGAAAGGTGAGGTGGGGTGATACATAAAACAAGGGTATCAAATTAGCTCAGATACCGTTCCATAAACCCAATATGTAGTAGACAAGACCTACTCCTTGCTCAGAGAACTGGACTCAACACGCCCTATTCACCGCACAAGAATATATCTGACTAGTAATAATCTTTAAACCTATGTATTGATATCTCTCTGTTAGTGTGTCAAGTGGGTGTAAAGCGGCATAAACACAGCCGTGAAAAGCAGCTAAACCCCATTATGAAAATAAATTACTTTGAAAAACCCATGAAACAACGACAGTGAAAGAGATAGAAATTCTTACACAATGCGTTCAGGGGCTGTGATGCAACCTGGATTGACCATATCTAGACCCACAGCTGGATGAGACATAAGGGTGGACACTCTTGGGGCTGAGAGGTTTGGTGAGGTTGGGTGAGCAAACGCAGACCCTTTAAAGTAATACTGCGTGACACCCATCGCATGGGTCCCAAATCTCCAGGTTCAAGGGCATCTTCCTACATCAAAAACATGCATGAGAAACCCAGAAGATGGTACACCATGTGATCGGGAAAGGTTTCTAAAATGCACCTCATTTATCATCTCCTTGTGCTCGGGTTGGCCATTCCAGCCACTTTCCTAGCAATCTCCCTACTTGGAGCATCAGCACCTTTAACCTCCTGTTCCGTACAGGTTGCAATTTGTCCTGAGGATGAACGGGAAGAGGGGGAACCAATGAGAGACTAGATCTAGGTGTTGGGACAAGCACAGGTCACTCTATTTTCCCTTCAGAAAGAAGAATTAACCACAGGCTCAGCCTGCCCCCCGGAAGTAGAACAGGGCCTGAAGCAATCCTGCGCTTTTGCGGCCAACTCCCAAAAAAGCGAGTTGAAAAATGGATCTCAGGGGCACTGCAATTCACAAACCTGCAGAGTTATCAATGATAACTCTCGTCCACAAATATATTGAGGGAATGCAACGAAGAGGATTTGAAAGCAAGGCAGAATTGCAGAAACAGACTTAAGGAGGTAGATTCGAATCGCCTTTAAAGCAAATGAAAAGCGGCAAAACGTTGACAATGATACCCTTGGCCAAAAAGGGCGTATGCGTTTTTTCCTGAATATATTCAGGAAAAAACGCATACGCCCTTTTTGGCCAACCAAGCAACCTGGAAAGGCAAATCAGCGCTACAAAGAAGTCTCGCTTCCCATCGGTCAAAAGGGCCATGCTGAAAAAAGTGTCAAAACCAGAAATGCAGGACAGGCCATGGAGAAATGGGAGCCTTCCTACACTGATGGGCGGGATGTAAATTGCCAACAGCCACTCTGGAGAAGTGTACGGTGTGTCCTGAAACATCTAAAAAACACAGCTTAGAGAGCATAGGGCATTTCCACTCATGGGCGTATAAATTGGGAAAACTAAAAATCAGCAAGACACAGGCACACCAAAGTTTAGGGCTGCTCTGTTGACAAGAACCTTCTCTTCATTACACCTTAAATATCCCAGGAAATAGGAAAATGGATAACGATGTTGTGGTCCTTATGTACAATGGAATATCACTCAGCCATGAAATCAATGTCATAAGGCTATTAGCAGCATGATGAGTGGATTTATGTTCGACGATTCTAAGTGAAATAAGTCACACAGAAAAAGACACTTATCATAAGCTATCACTTATAGAGGGAATGTAAAAACCGCTACACTTGAACTGAATTACAAAGCAGAACAGAGTCACACGTTTAGAAAACACACTATGGGTGCTTAACGGGAAAGGTGAGGTGGGGTGATGTATAAAACAAGGGTTTCATATTAGCTCAAATACCGATCCATAAACCCAATATGTAATAGACATGACCTACTCCTTGCTCAGTGAAGTGGATGCAACACCCCCTATTCAACGAACAAGAATATATCTGACTAGTAAAAATCTTAAAACCTATGTATTGATTTCTCTCTGTAAGTGAATCAAGTGGGTGTAAAGGGGCATAAACACAGCAGTGAAAATCAGGTAAACCCCATTATAAAAATAAATTACTTTAAAATCCCAAAAAACAAAGACAGTGATAGAGGGAGAAATTTTTACATAATTCGTTCCGGGGCTGTGATGCAACCTGGTGTGACCATATCTAGACCCACAGCTGGATGAGAAATAAAGCTGGACACTCTTGGGGCTGAAGGTCTCTTTCCCTATTTACCAGATTGGGAACGTAGAAAGGCTGCCACCCTCTGGCCGTTACCTGCAAAAGCAGCTTTAAAACCTGTGCTAATGGTCACTTCATATGAACAAGTACTTCAGGGCTGTAAATGAAACGTGCCCTCAAAATGTCTTGAGGGAGGTAATGGCCAAAAATTTTCAAAATGTGACACTTACTTTAAGAAAACACTTTGAAGAACTAAGCTGTAATCACAGTTTGATAAATAAAAAGGGCATGCTTTAAAGCTCAATTTCAACAGATTATGGGACACATGCAAATTCAACCACAGATAGGTATCAGCTCGCACCTGTTAGAATAACCATCAGCAAGAAAACTACAAACAATAAATATTGAAGGTGTTTTGGAGAAATGCATACCCTCAATTTTAAGTGGGACGTAACCTGGAAAGAGCCACTAATGAGAACTGAATGGTGGTGCCTTTAAAACATACACACTGAGCTACCATATGATACAGCAAGCCCACTCCTTGGCCTATAACATAAGAAGATATAACTGGAAAGACACAGGCAAGCAAATGTGCATTGCAGCAGTATTACAATAGCCAAGACATGGAGGCAACCAGAAAGTCCATCAAGAGGTGCGTGGCCAAAGAAGAACTGGTACACGTACAGATGGAATATTAGCCAGGGAAAAAAATGAAACAATGCCATTTGCAGCACCATGTATGATTCTTGAGGTAATCAGGCAAATTGTACTAAGTCAGAAAGCAAAAGACACATATCCTATAATATCACTTATAGGTCTTAGCTAAAAATTGATACCAATGAAGATATTTCCACAGAGAAATGCAATCACAGATTCATTAAACAAACTTATGGTTCACCAAATGGAAAGGTGTGAGGATTGGATACATTAGGATATTGGGGTTAAGATAGATATAGAAACACATGTGAAATATGTAATCACCAAAGACCTACGTAATACCAAGACAAGACTACTCAACATCGTGTCATAACCTACATGGGAAAATGATCCAAAGAAGAATAGATATATGTATATGTTTAAAAGAACCACATCTTTCACACCTAGAAGAAACAAAACATTTTAATTAAATTTGCTCTGACAAAAAATAAAAATTAAATTAAAAAAAGAACAAGAAGTAATGAGACATAAACTTAAGGGGCTATTTGCTGGCACATTGCATTCTAATTTACAACCAGAACATGACTTCCATTAAGGCTCTGTCATCACTAATAAAGCAGCTTTATAAGCAATGTTGAAGGTAGCTTAAAAGAAGTCTCACTAATTATTGATAGTAACAAGGAAACAAAGAAAAGTAAAAATCTCACTGCAAAAAGTATACATAGGGTAAGGATAGTAGATCAAACACTTATTAAACTTCTCTAAAGAATAAAAGACAACAGTAGTATGTTTTTTTAAAAAGAGAGGGCCCAAATAAATCTGAAATGAAAGAGATGATGTTACAACGGACACCACAGAAATACAAAGTATCCTAAGATACACACAGGGTAACTCAGGGCTCAGACTGGACAGAGCCCACTCTCCAGTCCCCTGTACATGACTTACAGGAGCCTCAGGAACTGAGGAGGGGGTCCCTGAGGAGAGGCTCAAGATAGAATATGGTAGACATTAACATGACTGCATTCATCTTAAACATGCCTGAACTACATTCACACGAGATGATTTTGTCCTGTATGTACATCGGCACCTCTAGTTGGAACTGCAGATCTTTGGCTTCAACACCTCTACTGACAACATTAGCGTCACCTGCTGTGGACCGTCTCCTATAGGATTTCTAGAATCACAAAACATCGAAGCTTCACAGGACCCAGAGTCTGTGCAACTCCACACAGAGTCTCAGAGTCTCAACTCCACTCAGATACTCCACTCTTGGAGGGCACACACAAAGTAGTGTGCACATCAGGACCCAGGGGAAGGAGCAGTGACCCTGTAGGAGAATGACCAGAACTACCTGCTACTTTTAGAGGGTCTCCTGCAGAGGCAGGTGGTGGCTGTGGCTGTGGCTCACCGTGAGGACAACGACACTGGCAGCAGAAGTTCTGGGAAATACTCCTTGGTGTGAGCCCTCCCAGAGTCCGCCATTAGCCCCACCAAGAGCAAGGTAGGCTCCAGGGCTGGGTCGCCTCAGGCCAAACAACCAACAGGGAGGGAACCCAGCCCCATGCATCAGCAGACAAGCGGATTAAACTTTTTATTAAAGTTTTATTTAATCCGTAGACAAGCGGATTAAAGCTCTGCCCACCAAAGCAACACCCAGCTCTACCCACCACCAGTCCTTCCCATCAGGAAGCTTGCACAAGCCTCTAAGATAGACTCATCCACCGGAGAGCAGACAGCAGAAGCAAGAAGAACTACAATTCTGCAGCCTGTGGAAGGAAAACCACATTCACAGAAAGATAGACAAAATGAAAAGGCAGAGGACTTTATACCAGATCAAGGAACAAGATAAAACCCCAGAAAAAAAAAACAAAATGAGGTGGAGATAGGGAACCTTCCAGAAAAAAAATTCAGAATAATGATAGTGAAGTTGAGCCAAGACCTTGGAAAAAGAAAGGAGGCAAAGATCGAGAAGATGCAAGAAATGTTTAACAAAGACCTAGAAGAATTAAGGAACAAACACCTAGAAGAATTAAAGAACAAACAAACAGAGGTGAACAATGGAATAACTGAAATGAAAAATACACTAGAAGGAATCAGTAGCAGAATAACTGTGGCAGAAGAACGGATAAGTGACCTGGAAGACAGAAAGGTGGAAATCACTGCCATGGAACAGAATAAAGAAAAAGAATGAAAATAAACGAAGACACCCCAAGAGTCCTCTGGGACAACATTAAACGCAACAACATTCGCATTATAGGGGTCCCAGAAGGAGAAGAGAGAGAGAAAGGACCCGAGAATATATTTAAAGAGATAATGGTCAAAAACTTCCCTAGCATGGGAAAAGAAATAGCCACCCAAGTCCAGAAGCACAGAGTGTCCCAGGCAGGATAAACCAAAGGAGAAAAATGACAAGACACATAGTAATCAAATTGACAAAAATTAACGACAAAGAAAAATGATTGAAAGCAGCAAGGGAAAAATGACAAATAACATACAAGGGAACTCCCATAAGGATAACAACTGATTTCTCAGCAGAAAATCTACAAGCCAGAAGGAAGTGGCATGATAAATTTAAAGTGATGAAAGGGAAGAACCTACAACCAAGAGTACTCCACCCTGCAAAGAGCTCATTCAGATTTGATGGAGAAATCAAAAGCCTTACAGACAAGCAAAAGCTAAGAGAATTCAGCACCATGAAACCAGCTCTACACCAAATGCTAAAGGAACTTCTCTAAGTGGGAAACACAAGAGAAGAAAAGGACCCACCAAGACAAACCCATAACAATTAAGAAAATAGTAGTAGGAACATACATATCGATAATTACCTTAAACGTGAATGCACTACATGTTCCAACCAAAAGACACAGGCTCGCTGAATGGATACAAAAACAAGACCCATATATATGCTGTCTACAAGAGATCCATTTCAGACCTAGGGACACATACAGACTCAAAGTGAGGCGATGGAAAAATATATTCTATGCAAATGAAAATCAAAAGAAAGCTGGAGTAGCAATACTCATATCAGATAAAATAGACTTTAAAATAAAGAATGTTACAAGAGACAAGGAAAGGCACTACATAATGGTCAGGGGATCAATCCAAGAAGAAGATATAACAATTATAAATATATATGTACCCAAAATAGGAGCAGCTCAATGTATAAGGCAACTGCTAACAGCTATAAAAGAGGAAATCGACAGTAACACAATAATAGCGGGGGACTTTAACAGCTCACTTACACCAGTGGAGATCAGCCAGACAGAAAATTAATAAGGAAACACAAGCTTTAAATGACACAATAGACCAGATAGAGTTAATTGATATTTATAGGACATTCCATCCAAAAACAGCAGATTACACGTTCTTCTCAACTGCACACGGAACATTCTCCAGGATAGATCACATCTTGGGTCACAGATAAAGCCTCAGTAAATTTAAGAAAACTGAAATCATATCAAGCAGCTGTTCCGACCACAATGCTATGAGATTAGAAATCAATTACACGGAAAAAACCGTAAAAAACACAAACACATGGAGGCTAAACAATACGTTACTAAATAACCAAGAGATCACTGAAGAAATCAAAGAGGAAATCAAAAACTACCTAGAGACAAATGACAACAAAAACACGATGATCCAAAACCTATGGGATGCAGCAAAAGGAGTTCTAAGAGGGAAGTTTATAGCAATACAAGCCTACCTCAAGAAACAAGAAAAATCTCAAATAAACAATCTAACCTTACACCTAGAGGAACTAGAGAAAGAAGAACAAAACCCAAAGTTAGTAGAAGGAAAGAAATCATAAAGATCAGAGCAGAAATAAATGAAATAGAAACAAAGAAAACGAAAGCAAAGATCAATAAAACTAAAAGCTGGTTCTTTGAGAAGATAAGCAAAAATGATCAACCTCTAGCCGGACTCCAGAAAAAGAGGGAGAGGACGCAAATCAACAAAATTAGAAGTGAAAAAGCAGAAGTTATAACAGACACCACAGGAATACAAAGCATCCTAAGAGACTACTACAAGCAACTCTAGGCCAATAAAATGGACAATCTGGAAGAAATGGACAAATTCTTAGAAAGGGATAACCTTCTAAGACTGAACCAGGAAGAAATAGAAAATATGAACAAACCTATCACAAGCAATGAAATTGAAACTGTGATTAAAAATCTTCCAACAAACAAAAGTCCAGAACCAGATGGCATCACAGGTGAATTCTATCAAACATTTAGAGCAGAGCTAACACCCAACCTTCTCAAATTCTTCAAAACAATTGCAGGGGAAGGAACACTCCCAAACTCATTCTATGAGACCACCATCACCCTGATACCAAAATCAGACAGAGATACTACAAGGAAAGAAAATTATAGACCAATATCACTGATGAATATAGATGTAAAAATCCTCAACAAAATACTAGCAAACAGAATCGAACAACACATGAAAAGGATCATACACCATGATCAAGTGGGGTTTATCCCAGGGATGCGAGGATTCTTCAATATACACAAATCAATGTGATACACCATATTAACAAATTGTAGAATAAAAGCATATGATCATCTCAATAGATGAAGGAAAAGATTTTGAGAAAATTCAACACTCATTTACGATAAAAACTCTGCAGAGTGTGGGCATAGAGGGAAACTACCTCAACATAATAAAGGCCATATATGACAAACCCACAGCAAACAACATTCTCAATGGTGAAAAACTGAAAGCGTTTCCTCTAAGATCAGGAACAAGACGAGGATGTCCACTCTCACCACTGCTATTCAACATAGTTTTGGAAGTCCTAGCCATGGCAATCAGAGAAGAAAAAGAAATAAAAGGAATACAAAAAGGAAAAGAAGAAGTAAAATTGTCACTGTTTGCAGATGACATGATATCATAGATAGAGAATCCTAAAGATGCCACCAGAAAACCACTGGAGCTAATCAATGAATTTGGTAAAGTTGCAGGATACAAAATTAATGCACAGAAATTGCTTGCATTCCTATACACTAACAATGAAAGATCAGAAAGAGAAATTAAGGAAACAATCCCATTACCACTGCAACAAAAAGAATAAAATACCTAGGAATAAACCTACCTAAGGAAGTAAAAGACCTGTACTCAGAAAACTATAAGACACTGATGAAAGAAATCAAAGATGATATAAACAGATGGAGACATATACCATGTTCTCGGATTAGAAGAATCAATATTGTGAAAATGACTATACTACCCAAAGCAATCTACAGATTCAATGCAATCCCGATCAAAATACCTTTGGCATTTTCTACAGAACAAGAAAAAAAAAATCTTAAAATTTGTAGGGAGACACAAAAGACCCTGGATAGCCAAAGCAGTCTTGAGGGGGGAAAAAAAAGAGCTGGAGGAATCAGACTTCCAGACTTCAGACTATATTGCAAAGCTACAGTAATCAAGATAATATGGTACTGACACAAGAACAGAAATATAGGTCAATAGAGCAGGATAGAAAGCACAGAGATAAACCCACGTACCTATGGTTCACTAATCTATGACAAAGGAGGCAAGGGTATACAATGGAGAAAAGACAGTGTCTTCAGCAAGTGGTGCTGGGAAAACTGGACAGTTACATGTAAAAGAATGAAATTAGTACACACCCTAACACCATACACAAAAATAAACTCAAAATGGATTAGAGACCTAAATATAAGACCAGCCACTATAAAACTCTTAGAGGAAAACATAAGCAGAACAGTCTATGACATAAATCACAGCAAGATCCTTTTTGACCCACCTCCTAGAGAAATGGAAATAAAAACAAAAATAAAAAAATGGGACCGAATGAAACATAAATTCTTTTGCACAGCAAAGGAAAACATAAGCAAGATGAAAAGACAACCATCAGAATGGGAGAAAATATTTTCAAATGAAGCAAATGGCAAAGGATTAATCTCCAAAAAGCAGCTCATGTAGCTCAATATCACAAAACCAAACAATCCAATCCAAAAATGGGCAGAAGACCTAAATAGACATTTCTCCAAAGAAGATATACAGGTTGCCAACAAACACATGAAAGGATGCTGAACATCACTAATCATTAGAGAAATGCAAATCAAAACTACAGTGAGGTATCACCTCACACCAGTCAGAATGGCCATCATCAAAAAATCTACCAACAATAAATGCTGGAGAGGCATTTATTGGAGCAAAGGGAACCCTCTTGCACTGTTGGTGGGAATGTAAATTGATATAGCCACTAGGGAGAACGGTATGGGGGTTCCTTAAAAACTAAAAATAGAACTACCATACAACCCAGCAAACCCACTCCTGGACATTTACCCTGAGAAAACCATAATTCAAAAAGAGTCATGTACCACAATGTTCACTGTAGCTCTATTTACAATAGCCAGGACATGGAAGCAACCTAAGTGTCCATCAACAGATAAATGGATAAGGAAGATGTGGCACAAATATACAATGGAACATTATTCAGCCATAAAAAGAAACGAAATTGAGTTACTTTTAGTGAGGTGGATGGATCTAGAGTCTGTCCTACAGAGTGAAGTAAGTCAGAAAGAGAAAAACAAATACCGTATGCTAACACATATATATGGAATCTTAAAAAAAAAAGTTTATGAAGAACCTAGGGGCAGGAAAGGATTAAGGACACAGACGTAGAGAAAGGACTTGAGGACATGGGGAGAGGGAAGGGTAAGCTGGGACAAAGTGAGAGAGTGGTATGGACATATATACACTACCAAATGTAAAATTGATAGCTACTGGGAAGCAGCCACATAGCACAGGGAGATCAGCGCTGTGCTTTGTGACCACCTAAAAGGGTGGGATAAGGGAGTGAGAGGGAGTTGCAAGAGGGAGGGGATATGGTGTTATATGTATACGCACAGCTGATTCACTTTTTTATACAGCAGAAACTAACACACAATTGTAAAGCAATTATACTCCAATAAAGATGTAAAAGAAAAAAAAAAGCCCAGAGATAAACCTACACACCTATGGCCCACTAATCTATGACAAAGGAGGCAAGGGTATACAAAGGAGAAAAGACAGTCTCTTCAATAAGTGGTGCTGGGAAAAATGGACAGCTACATGTAAAAGAATGAAATTAGAACACTCCCTAACACCATACACAAAAAATAAACTCAAAATGGATTAGAGACCGAAATGTAAGACCGGACACTATAAAACTCTTAGAGGAAAACATAGGAAGAATACTCTTTGACATAAATCACAGCAAGATCTTTTTTGATCCACCTCCTAGAGTAATGGAATAAAAAAAAAAATAAACATATGGGAGCAAATGAAACCTAAAAGCTTTTGCAAAGCAAAGGAAACTACAAACAAGACGAAAAGACAACCCTCACAATGGGAGAAAATATTTGCAAACGAATCAATGGACAAAGGATTAATCTCCAATGTATATAAACAGCTCATGCAGCTCAACAGTAAAAAAACAAACAACCCAATCCAAAAATGGGCAGATGACGTAAATAGACATTTGTCCCAAGAAGACATACAGATGACCAAGAAGCACATGAAAAGCTGCTCAACATCACTAATTATTAGAGAAATATAAACCAAAACTACAATGAGGTATCGCCTCACACGAGTTAGAATGGGCATCATCAGAAAATCTACAAGCAACAAATGCTGGAGAGGGTGTGGAGAAAAGGGAACCCTCTTACACTATTTGTGGGAATGTAAATTGATACAGTCACGATGGAGAACAGTATGGAGGTTCCTTAAGAAACTAAAAATAGAATTACCATATGACCCAGCAATCCCACTACTGGCCATATACCCAGAGAAAACCATAATTCAAAAAGACATATTCACCACAATATTCATTGCAGCACTATTTACAATAGCCAGGTCATGGAAGCAACCTAAATGCCCATAGACAGACGAACAGAAAAGATGTGCTACATATATAAAATGGAATATTACTCAGCCATAAAAAGGAATGAAATTGGGTCATTTGTAGAGACGTGGATAGATCTAGAGACTGTCATACAGAGTGAAGTAAGTCAGAAAGAGAAAAACAAATATCGTATATTAACGCATACATGTGGAACCTAGAAAAATGGTAAAGATGAACCGGTTTGCAAGGCAGAAATAGAGACACAGATGTAGAGAACAAATGTATGGACACCAAGGGGGGAAAGTGGCAGGGTGGTGGTGGTGGGATGAATTGCGAGCCTGGGATTGACATATATACACTTATATGTATAAAATAGGTTACCAATAAGAGCCTGCTGTATAAAAAAATGAATAAAATAAATTCAAAAATTAAAAAATAAGTAATACTTAAAAAAATAAAACAGAAAAAAAGTTCTGTCCTTCCCATAGACGTATTTATATGAATGAATTATTTCCATGCTTATATCCATAAATACAAAAAGAGGAATAAAACTTACCTTGAACCAAAAAAGAAAAAAAAAAAAAACAGAACCCACTGGTCATACAGAGGAAAACCCTATCAGGGCACTTGCTCCAGGGGTAAACAATTCTGAAGTTGGTCACAGGTGGGGAATCATCTCCCATGCAGCCAGCAGCCCCCACACGAGGAGCGTCCTCATTGCAAAGCTGGGGGACCGTGAGGAGGCGTCTCTGAGTAAACGTGAGCTGAGCCCCAGGCCAGCTGCTGCTGAACTTTTCCCACCCTTCCCAGGTAAAACACCTGAATGTGTGCAAAGACTTTAAAAACTAGAGGAAGGGGCTTGGAGTCACACCAGCGACAGCACACAGGCCGACTTGGTGCCTGCAGGCCAGCCAGGATGGTCCTGGCCCCGGGCGCTCGTCTGGAAGCTTTCCATTTCCCTGCCTGAGGTACCCCTCCTGTCCCGGCCCCCACTGCTTTTTTCCTTCCTCACCTCTGCCCGGGGAGAAATTCCAGCAGCAAGTATGGGTGACACATCCTCTTCTTTAGCAGGTGGCAGCCCGGCAACTCCTGCAGAAAGTCCAGCAGAGCCCCAGTCACACTGGGCCACTCATAGAGCCGTGGGCCCTACTCCCTCCCACCAGCCCAACCCCGAGACTGCTGACGGGGCAGAGAATATGGCGTCAGGCACAGCTGCAGAGGCTTTTGCTGCCTGGAGGGGTGTTTATATTGACCTCAACCCAGGCACACCTGGGAAGGGCTGGCCGGCCGGGTCAGGCTGCCCAGGTCAGCCAATCCTCGCCCCTCAGGGGCTCAGAGTTGCAGAAAATGGGCCTTGCTGCACCGGCCAGATCCAAGGAACAGGTGTAGGGTCCCGAGAGTCAGGATAGATAAGGGGCGGCAGCCCTGGCTTGTTTTCGAATCATTTTATCTGGTCCATGAGTGGGAGACAACTTCAAGAAGACCCTCTGCTAATGAGAGGAACCCAGGAGTCAGGGAGAGGAGGGGTGGTGGGTGGAGACAGAGGCCTGGTGCCCCGGCTGCAGTGGAAGCCCCTGGAAGACCAGGCAGAGGGAGGCCGCACAGAGTGAAGCCTAGGGTCACAGACCTGTTGGAGCTGCTGTTTGTTAGTTCAAGCTCTGCTCTGAGGTGCTCTGTGTCAGCTCTGAGTGACAGGGGTGCTGGGGGTGCTCTGCAATGAGGGCTATGTGCACGGTTCCTGTGTGCCCAGCCCTGCCGGGGTACCTGTCCACGGGAGCTCCATATCCAGGGAGGGGCCTGCCCACGAGAGCCCCGTGGGCTGCTGCGTACCTGCCCAGGTGAGCTCCATATCCTGGGAGGGGCCTGACCACAAGAGCCCCGTGGGCTGCTGGGGACCTGCTAGAGGACGCCAGGACAGTCAGTGAAGCCACAGAGGATATACATCTAGTAGTTCCTAATTCCTACACCCTGCTGGTCATTCTACCATCCACCAGGACATGGCATTCTGTATTAGACTTCAATGATGCCTTCTTCTGTATTCCATTAGTCCCAGAGTCACAAGAAATTTTGCCTGTGAGTGGCAGGACTCAACCTACAACAAAAACAATACTGCTGGGCCGTCCTGCCCCAGGGGTTCAAAAATTCCCACACCATCTTTGGGGAAACGTTAGCTAAAGACCTAAAAGGTCTACCTCTGGAGAAGGGAACCCTCCTTCAATATGCAGATGACATTCTGATCACCAGCCCGACTAAGGAGGCCTCTGAACTACCTAGCCAATAAAAGATAGAAGGTGTCCAAGGAAAAGGCTCAAATATCACAAACTAAGGTGGCCTTCCTGGGCTTCATTCGCACAGAAGGTCGGAGAAGCCCACCCCAGGAAAGGGAAGAAGCCATTTGCAGCCTCACCTTTCCTGAAACTAGAAGACAGCTTAGGGGTTCCTGGGGAGACCGGGGTTTGCTGCATCTGGATCCCTAACTACAGTCTAATAGCTGGGCCTCTATATGAAACACTGAAAGGAAAAGATGATGATCCTTTTGAATAGAATCCAGAAGCGGCCTTTCAAGAATGGAAAGAGCAGTCAATTCAGACCCTGGCCCTGGACCTCCCTAAGTTAGCTAAACCCTTTGACCTTTACATTCCTGGTCCAAGGCGAATCGCCCTTGGAGTATTAGTGCAAAAACTGGGACCACTTGAAATGGAACAATGTAAGAATGCCCTCCAGGCATTGGCCAGCCACCCCATCTGACCAGGATACTGGGGGTATCTAAAAACCTGGAAATCAGCAGCCCGCAAGGCCAGCTCCCTCTAAGGGAAAAGGACGCCACTTGGTGATCCTAACCACCCACCATGCCCTGAAGTTGCAGGGATTGCTCCGTGGGCACAATGACCTCGAGTGAGGAGGCCCTCCAACACCAACCTCCAGAGAGACAACCTGGGGCAATGGGCCCCCATGACGACTCGTGTGACCATCACTTGACCTGGAGCTTCTCTCAGAAAACAACAAGAGTGTGCCCCAAAAGAGCAGACTATTGCTTACAGGACTTACTGCACCCAGAGCGGAGCTAATAAACTTGGCAGGGGAACCGTAAATAACGCTGCCACCATAGAAAAGCCTACAGACACCGCAGTGACGGCAGCCAATGAGACCGGCTGTACTCCTGGCTACTTCAAAAGGCCGTTGACTGAGTGGCCGTCATGGTCCTGGATCACCACCGGCCCTGGACTGTCTGGGAGTTGAGCAAGCAGGGCTCTGACACCTGGTGCTGTTTGTACGTTAATTCAGTGGCCTAACTAAAGAAAGCACAGACTACTGGTCAGAGCATCTAGGCTGGCAGAAACCATCAGCCTAAGGGGGCCGAACCAATGTGGAGCAGGGTAAAACCGCCCACCCCCCCAGCGTCTCTGCACATCTCTTTCCTGGACCCTTAAAGGTCATTAGAATCTATAAAACTTCCAATGCTGGTGCTCAGGCAGACGAGCAGTGAGGGAGGAGGCCTGTGGACAATCAACCTCACCTGGAGGCTGCTGGGGAGAAGTCCTGCCCCTCCCCCCGGGTATGAGGACACCCAACTCAGCATGAAGCATTTACAGAAGACGTGTCTGCACCCTCAGCGCCCCAAGAATGAGGAATGGGACAAAAGGCAGAGGAGGGCTTTGTCACTGGCAAAGCCCATTAAAAATTCCTGGGAGATAAAAATAGAATCTGGGCAATAAAATAAAGTCTAACCATTTTTTCCTTTGTGCTTTGTCTAATTTCACTTGCTCCTAGGTTTCCACATGCAGAGGTCCCACACCCGACACTTCAGACCCGATTTCCTAGTGCAAAATGGCTGGGCCGACACCTCAGCTCGTGGGGCCCCGTGCAGACTCTGCGACATAGAGCCTGAGCTCCAGCCAACCTGGCCCTCGAGAGCTCCGCCCCCTCCCTCCCGCTGATGCTGACAGGATCCCTACACAGCAGCCCGGCCCACAACCCGCAGGGGAGCACACACTCTCACCTCTCCATTCTCTGATCAAAATATAAAGTTTTCCTTTGCTTCTGAACCAAAGTCAGTCTCGATCTGTTGGCTCCAATGACACTGGGCAGGGAGACCCTTGTTGGGGCCCACTCTGCAGGATCAGTAACAGAATTTGAGAACATTGTAACTTCAATGAACAGATGTGTGAGCCAAACTGTAATTAACATAGAGCAGTGTATAAGGCTCGTGTAAAATAAGATGTTTCTAACACTTCCATTTGATATTTCCATCACTTTATTATAAGCAAGTTCAGTGGAGGGGTTTGTCTTATTTGTCAGGTCAAGAGTAGAGAAATGCAGTGATTTCTTTCCAAGGATGTACATCTAATAATCTTGGTTGAAGTTTCAACCTTGTTTGGAATGATTTTCCATTGAAAATGATACCTCTCTTTCAGCTCCTAGATTTCTGAGAAGTATAAAATCTTATATTTTTTATTACCAAAGGGGAAAGGTGGGAGGAGGGATAAATTAACAGTTTCAGATTAACATATACACACTGCTATGTATAAAATATATCATCAACAAGGAACTACTGTATAGCACAGGGAACTATACTCAATATTTTGTAATGACCCCTGAGGGGAAATAATCTGAAAAACAATAGATATCTATATCGACATCATCTATCAACTACAGATAAAATGGAAACTAAAGGAGGCCGATGGTGAGCGTTTCTGAACCTGAAGACTTCAATCATCTAAAGTTCGGACTCTGCCCACGGCCCAAGTCCCTTAATGAACACACATGTACCAGTAGCTTAAAAATTCCCCAGATTGGAGTTCGGGGAGACACTGATTTGGAAAAATCCCTTGTGTTCTCCTTACATACACGGGACCTTTCCTACAGCTAAAACATGCCTGTGACACCCAGAAGATGGAACACGGTTGGATCAGGAAGATTTTGGAAAAGGCACCAAAACGCCTAATTTCCTGGTTGTTGGGTTCACCCCTCCAGCCTTTTTCCTTAAAATCTCCCCACTTGAGGATGTCAGCACCTTCAACATCCAGTTGCACAGAAATCGGAATTTGTCCAAAGGAAGAAGGGGAAGGAGGAGAAACAAGGAGAGCCAAGCCCTAGATGTTCGGAGAGGCACATGTCACTCTAATTTCCAGTCAGGAAGAAGAATTAAGCAAAGGCTTAGCCTGCCACCGGGAACCAGAGTAGGGCCAGAAGCAAATGAGAGTTTCTGCGGAAAGCTCCCAAAAAAGCGAGTTGAAAAATGGAGCTCAGGGGCACTGCAATTCACAAATATGCAGAGTTATAAATGATAACTCTTGTCCACAAATATATTGAGGGAAGGCAACAAAGAGGATTTGAAATCAAGGCAGAATTGCAGGAAACAGATTTCAGGAGTTAGATTTGAATCACCCCTAAAGCACATGAAAAACATCAAAACGTCGACAATGATGCACTTGGCCAAAAAGAGCATATGCGTTTTTTTCTGAATGAATTCAGGAAAAAACCCATAGGCCCTTTGTGGCCAACCAAGCAAGCCGGAAATGCAATTCAGCACTACAAAGAAGTCTGACTTCCCATCGGTCAAAATGGCCTTGCTAAAAAAGTGTAAAAAAAAGAAATGCAGGAGAGGCCAGGGAGGAAAGGGAGCCTTGTTACACTGATGGGTGGGGTATAAATTGCCAATGATGACTCTGGAGAAGGGTATGGTGTTTCCTAAAACATCTAAAAAACACAGCTAGAGAGAAAGGGGCACATCCACTCATGGGCGTATAAATTGGGGAAACTAAAAATCAGCAAGACACAGGCACCCCAAACATTAGGGCTGCTCTGTAGACAAGAACCTCCACTTAATTCCACCTTAAATATCCAAGGAAAGAGAAAAATGGATAAAGAAGTTGTGGTCCATATGTACAATTGTATATCACTCGGGCATGAGATAAATATTATAAGGCTGGTAGCAGCATGATGAGTGGATTTAGGTAGGACTATTCTAAGTGAAATAAGTCACACAGAAAAAGACACTTATCATAAGATATCACTAACAGAGGGAATGTAAAAACTGCTACACTTGAACGGAATAACAAAACAGAACAGAGTCACACATTAAGAAAACATACTATGGTTGCTTAACGGGAAAGGTGAGGTGGGGTGATGCATAAAACAAGGATTTCAAATTAGCTCAGATAACGTTCCATAAATCCAATATGTAATAGACAAGACCTACTCCTTGCTCAGTGAACTGGACTCAACACCCCCTATTCACCGCTCAAGAACATATATGACTAGTAAGAATCGTAAAACCTATGTACTGATATCTCTCTGGAAGTGAGTCAAGTGGGTGTAAAGCGGCATAAACACAGCCGTGAAAAGCAGCTAAACCCCATTATAAAAATAAATTACTTTTAAAAACCCGTGAAACGAAGACAGTGAAAGAGAGAGAAATTCTTACAAAATTCGTTCAGGGGCTGTGATGCCACCTGGATTGACCATATCTAGACCCACAGCTGGATGAGACATAAGGGTGGACACTCTCGGGGCTGAGAGGCTTGGTGAGGTTGGGGAGCAAACGCAGAGCCTTTAAAGTAATACTGCCTGTTACCCATCCCATGGGTTCCAAATCTCCAGGTTCAAGGGCATCTTCCTACATCGAAAACATGCATGAGAAACCCAGAAGGTGGTACACTGTGTGATCGGGACAGGTTTCTAAAACGCACCTCATTTCTCCTCTCCTTGTGCTCGGGTTCGCCATTCTAGCCGCTTTAGTAGCAATCGCCCTCAATGGAAAATCAGCACCTTTAACCTCCTGTTCCATACAGCTTGCAATTTGTCCTGAGGATGAACGGAAAGACGGGGAGCCAATGAGAGATTAGCTCTTGGTGTTGGGACAGGCACAGGTCACTCTATTTTCCCATCAGGAAGAAGAATTAACCACAGGCTCAGCCTGCCGCCCGGAACAAGAATAGTGCCTGAGGCCATCCTGCGCTTTTGCGGAGAGCTCCCAAAAAAGCGAGTTGAAAAATGGAGCTCAGGGGCATTGCAATTCACAAACCAGCAGAGTTATAAATGATAACTCTCATCCAAAAATATATTGAGGGAAGGCAACGAAGAGGATTTGAAAGCAAGACAGAATTGCAGGAAACAGATTTCAGGAGGTCGATTCGAATCGCCTTTAAAGCACATGAAAAGTGGCAAAACGTCGAAAATGATGCCGTTGGCCAAAAAGGGCGTATGCGTTTTTTCCTGAATATATTCAGGAAAAAACGCATACGCCCTTTTTGGCCAACCAAGCAACCTGGAAAGGCAAATAAGCGCTACAGAGAAGTCTCGCATCCCATCGGTCAAAAGGGCCATGCTGAAAAAAGTGTCAAAACCAGAAATGCAGGACAGGCCATGGAGAAATGGGAGCCTTGCTACACTGATGGGCGGGATGTAAATTGCCAACAGCCACTCTGGAGAAGTGTACGGTGAGTCCTGAAACATCTGAAAAGCACAGATTAGAGAACATAGGGCACTTCCACTCATGGGCGTATAAATTGGGAAAATGAAAAATCAGGAAGACACAGGCACCCCAAATTGAGGGCTGCTCTGTTGACAAGAACCTCCACTTCATGACACCTGAAATATCCCTGGAAAGAGAAAAATGGATAAAGAAGTGGTGGCCCTTATGTACAATGGAATAACACTCAGCCATGAAATGAATGTCATAAGGCTAGTAGCAGCATGATGAGTGGATTTAGGTACAACGATTCTAAGTGAAATAAGTCACACAGAAAAAGACACTTATCATAAGCTATCACTTATAGAGGGAATGTAAAAACCGCTACACTTGAACTGAATTACAAAGCAGAACAGAGTCACACGTTTAGAAAACACACTATGGCTGCTTAACGGGAAAGGTGAGGTGGGGTGATGCATAAAACAAGGGTTTCAAATTATCTGAGATACTGTTCCATAAACCCAATACGTAATAGACAAGAACTACTCCTTGCTCAGAGAACAGGACTCAACACACCCTATTCACCGCAAAAGAATATATTTGATTAGTAGTAATCTTAAAACCTATGTATTGATATCTCTCTGTTAGTGTGTCAAGTGGGTGTAAAGCCACATAAACACAGTAGTGAAAAGCAGCTAAACCCCATTATAAAAATAAATTACTTTTAAAAACCCATGATACAAAGACAGTGAAAGAGAGAGAAATTCTTACACAATTCGTTCAGGGGCTGTGATGCAACCTGGATCGACCATATCTAGACCCACAGCTGGGTGAGACATAAGGGTGGACACTCTTGGGGCTGAGAGGTTTGGTGAGGTTGGATGAGCAAACGCAGACCCTTTAAAGTAATACTGCGTGACACCCATCCCATGGGTCCCAAATCTCCAGGTTCAAGGGCATCTTCCTACATCAAAAACATGCATGAGAAACCCAGAAGATGGTACAGCATGTGATCGGGAAAGGTTTCTAAAATGCACCTCATTTCTCATCTCCTTGTGCTCGGGTTCGCCATTCCAGCCACTTTCCTAGCAAGCTCCCTACTTGGAGCATCAGCACCTTTAACCTCCTGTTCCGTACAGGTTGCAATTTGTACTGAGGATGAACGGGAAGAGGGGGAACCAATGAGAGACTAGATCTAGGTGTTGGGACAAGCACAGATCACTCTATTTTCCCTTCAGAAAGAAGAATTAACCACAGGCTCAGCCTGACCCCCGGAATCAGAACAGGGCCGGAAGCCATTCTGCGATTTTGCGGCCAGCTCCCATAAAAACGAGTTGTAAAATGGAGGTTCAGGGCACTGCAATTCACAAACCTGCAGAGTTATAAATGATAACTCTCGTCCACAAATATATTGAGGGAAGGCAAAGAAGAGGATTTGAAATCAAGGCAGAATTGCAGGAAACAGATTTCAGGAGGTAGATACGAATCGCCTTTAAAGCACATGAAAAGCGGCAAAACGTTGACAATGATGCCCTTGGCCAAAAAGGGCGTATGCGTTTTTTCCTGAATATATTCAGGAAAAAACGCATACGCCCTTTTTGGCCAACCAAGCAACCTGGAAAGGCAAATCAGCGCTACAAAGAAGTCTCACTTCCCATCGGTCAAAAGGGCCATGCTGAAAAAAGTGTCAAAACCAGAAATGCAGGACAGGCCATGGAGAAATGGGAGCCTTGCTACACTGATGGGCGGGATGTAAATTGCCAAGAGCCACTCTGGAGAAGTGTCCGGTGAGTCCTGAAACATCTGAAAAACACAGCTTAGAGAGCATAGGGCACTTCCACTCATGGGGGTATAAATTGGGAAAATTAAAAATCAGCAAGACACAAGCACCCCAAAGTTTAGGGCTGCTCTGTTGACCAGGACCTCCACTTCATTCCACCTTAAATATCCCAGGAAAGAGAAAAATAGATAAAGAAGTTGTGGTCCTTATGTACAATGGAATATCACTCAGCCAGGAAATCAATGTCGTAAGGTTAGTAGCAGCATGATGAGTGGATTTAGGTACGACGATTCTAAGTGAAATAAGTCACACAGAAAAGGACACTTCTCATAAGGTATCACTGATAGAGGGAATGTAAAAACCGTTACACTTGAACTGAATTACAAAACAGAACAGAGTCACACATGCAGAAAACACACTATGGCTGCTTAACGGAAAAGGTGAGGTGGGGTGATACATAAAACAAGGGTATCAAATTAGCTCAGATACCGTTCCATAAACCCAATATGTAATAGACAAGACCTACTCCTTGCTCAGAGAACTGGACTCAACACGCCCTATTCACCGCACAAGAATATATCTGACTAATAATAATCGTAAAACCTATGTATTGATATCTCTCTGTTAGTGTGTCAAGTGGGTGTAAAGCGGCATAAACACAGCAGTGAAAAGTAGCTAAACCCCATTATAAAAATAAATTACTTTGAAACACCCATGAAACAAAGACAGTGAAAGAGAGAGAAATTCTTACACAATGCGTTCAGGGGCTGTGATGCAACCTGGATTGACCATATCTAGACGCACAGCTGGATGAGACATAAGGGTGGACACTCTTGGGGCTGAGAGGTTTGGTGAGGTTGGGTGAGCAAACGCAGACCCTTTAAAGTAATACTGCGTGGTACCCATCGCATGGGTCCCAAATCTCCAGGTTCAAGGGCATCTTCCTACATCAAAAACATGCATGAGAAACCCAGAAGATGGTACACCGTGTGATGGGGAAAGGTTTCTAAAACGCACCTCATTTCTCATCTCCTTGTGCCCGGGTTCGCCATTCCAGCCGCTTTACTAGCAAGCTCCCTACTTGGAGCATCAGCACCTTTAACCTCCTGTTCCTTTCAGGTTGCAATTTGTCCTGAGGATAAACGGGAAGACGTGGAACCAACGAGAGACTAGCTCTTGGTGTTGGGACAGGCACAGGTCACTCTATTTTCCCATCAGAAAGAAGAATTAACCACAGGCTCAGCCTGACCCCCGGAACCAGAACAGGGCCGGAAGCCATTCTGCGATTTTGCGGCCAGCTCCCATAAAAACGAGTTGTAAAATGGAGGTTCAGGGCACTGCAATTCACAAACCTGCAGAGTTATAAATGATAACTCTCGTCCACAAATATATTGAGGGAAGGCAAAGAAGAGGATTTGAAATCAAGGCAGAATTGCAGGAAACAGATTTCAGGAGGTAGATACGAATCGCCTTTAAAGCACATGAAAAGCGGCAAAACGTTGACAATGATGCCCTTGGCCAAAAAGGGCGTATGCGTTTTTTCCTGAATATATTCAGGAAAAAACGCATACGCCCTTTTTGGCCAACCAAGCAACCTGGAAAGGCAAATCAGCGCTACAAAGAAGTCTCGCTTCCCATCGGTCAAAAGGGCCATGCTGAAAAAAGTGTCAAAACCAGAAATGCAGGACAGGCCATGGAGAAATGGGAGCCTTGCTACACTGATGGGCGGGATGTAAATTGCCAAGAGCCACTCTGGAGAAGTGTCCGGTGAGTCCTGAAACATCTGAAAAACACAGCTTAGAGAGCATAGGGCACTTCCACTCATGGGGGTATAAATTGGGAAAATTAAAAATCAGCAAGACACAAGCACCCCAAAGTTTAGGGCTGCTCTGTTGACCAGGACCTCCACTTCATTCCACCTTAAATATCCCAGGAAAGAGAAAAATGGATAAAGAAGTTGTGGTCCTTATGTACAATGGAATATCACTCAGCCATGAAATCAATGTCGTAAGGTTAGTAGCAGCATGATGAGTGGATTTAGGTACGACGATTCTAAGTGAAATAAGTCACACAGAAAAGGACACTTCTCATAAGGTATCACTGATAGAGGGAATGTAAAAACCGTTACACTTGAACTGAATTACAAAACAGAACAGAGTCACACATGCAGAAAACACACTATGGCTGCTTAACGGGAAAGGTGAGGTGGGGTGATACATAAAACAAGGGTATCAAATTAGCTCAGATACCGTTCCATAAACCCAATATGTAATAGACAAGACCTACTCCTTGCTCAGAGAACTGGACTCAACACGCCCTATTCACCGCACAAGAATATATCTGACTAATAATAATCGTAAAACCTATGTATTGATATCTCTCTGTTAGTGTGTCAAGTGGGTGTAAAGCGGAATAAACACAGCAGTGAAAAGCAGCTAAACCCCATTATAAAAATAAATTACTTTGAAACACCCATGAAACAAAGACAGTGAAAGAGAGAGAAATTCTTACACAATGCGTTCAGGGGCTGTGATGCAACCTGGATTGACCATATCTAGACGCACAGCTGGATGAGACATAAGGGTGGACACTCTTGGGGCTGAGAGGTTTGGTGAGGTTGGGTGAGCAAACGCAGACCCTTTAAAGGAATACTGCGTGGTACCCATCGCATGGGTCCCAAATCTCCAGGTTCAAGGGCATCTTCCTACATCAAAAACATGCATGAGAAACCCAGAAGATGGTACACCGTGTGATGGGGAAAGGTTTCTAAAACGCACCTCATTTCTCATCTCCTTGTGCCCGGGTTCGCCATTCCAGCCGCTTTACTAGCAAGCTCCCTACTTGGAGCATCAGCACCTTTAACCTCCTGTTCCTTTCAGGTTGCAATTTGTCCTGAGGATAAACGGGAAGACGTGGAACCAACGAGAGACTAGCTCTTGGTGTTGGGACAGGCACAGGTCACTCTATTTTCCCATCAGAAAGAAGAATTAACCACAGGCTCAGCCTGCCCCCCGGAACCAGAACAGGGCCTGAAGCCATTCTGCGATTTTGCGGCCAGCTCCCATAAAAACGAGTTGTAAAATGGAGGTTCAGGGCACTGCAATTCACAAACCTGCAGAGTTATAAATGATAACTCTCGTCCACAAATATATTGAGGGAAGGCAAAGAAGAGGATTTGAAATCAAGGCAGAATTGCAGGAAACAGATTTCAGGAGGTAGATACGAATCGCCTTTAAAGCCCATGAAAAGCGGCAAAACGTTGACAATGATGCCCTTGGCCAAAAAGGGCGTATGCGTTTTTTCCTGAATATATTCAGGAAAAAACGCATACGCCCTTTTTGGCCAACCAAGCAACCTGGAAAGGCAAATCAGCGCTACAAAGAAGTCTCACTTCCCATCGGTCAAAAGGGCCATGCTGAAAAAAGTGTCAAAACCAGAAATGCAGGACAGGCCATGGAGAAATGGGAGCCTTGCTACACTGATGGGCGGGATGTAAATTGCCAAGAGCCACTCTGGAGAAGTGTCCGGTGAGTCCTGAAACATCTGAAAAACACAGCTTAGAGAGCATAGGGCACTTCCACTCATGGGGGTATAAATTGGGAAAATTAAAAATCAGCAAGACACAAGCACCCCAAAGTTTAGGGCTGCTCTGTTGACCAGGACCTCCACTTCATTCCACCTTAAATATCCCAGGAAAGAGAAAAATAGATAAAGAAGTTGTGGTCCTTATGTACAATGGAATATCACTCAGCCAGGAAATCAATGTCGTAAGGTTAGTAGCAGCATGATGAGTGGATTTAGGTACGACGATTCTAAGTGAAATAAGTCACACAGAAAAGGA
The DNA here is from genome assembly GCF_965194805.1 of Balaenoptera borealis. NCBI lineage: Eukaryota > Metazoa > Chordata > Mammalia > Artiodactyla > Balaenopteridae > Balaenoptera > Balaenoptera borealis. The sequence continues at coordinate 270,404 of NW_028123291.1, forward strand.
CACTTCTCATAAGGTATCACTGATAGAGGGAATGTAAAAACCGTTACACTTGAACTGAATTACAAAACAGAACAGAGTCACACATGCAGAAAACACACTATGGCTGCTTAACGGAAAAGGTGAGGTGGGGTGATACATAAAACAAGGGTATCAAATTAGCTCAGATACCGTTCCATAAACCCAATATGTAATAGACAAGACCTACTCCTTGCTCAGAGAACTGGACTCAACACGCCCTATTCACCGCACAAGAATATATCTGACTAATAATAATCGTAAAACCTATGTATTGATATCTCTCTGTTAGTGTGTCAAGTGGGTGTAAAGCGGCATAAACACAGCAGTGAAAAGTAGCTAAACCCCATTATAAAAATAAATTACTTTGAAACACCCATGAAACAAAGACAGTGAAAGAGAGAGAAATTCTTACACAATGCGTTCAGGGGCTGTGATGCAACCTGGATTGACCATATCTAGACGCACAGCTGGATGAGACATAAGGGTGGACACTCTTGGGGCTGAGAGGTTTGGTGAGGTTGGGTGAGCAAACGCAGACCCTTTAAAGGAATACTGCGTGGTACCCATCGCATGGGTCCCAAATCTCCAGGTTCAAGGGCATCTTCCTACATCAAAAACATGCATGAGAAACCCAGAAGATGGTACACCGTGTGATGGGGAAAGGTTTCTAAAACGCACCTCATTTCTCATCTCCTTGTGCCCGGGTTCGCCATTCCAGCCGCTTTACTAGCAAGCTCCCTACTTGGAGCATCAGCACCTTTAACCTCCTGTTCCTTTCAGGTTGCAATTTGTCCTGAGGATAAACGGGAAGACGTGGAACCAACGAGAGACTAGCTCTTGGTGTTGGGACAGGCACAGGTCACTCTATTTTCCCATCAGAAAGAAGAATTAACCACAGGCTCAGCCTGACCCCCGGAACCAGAACAGGGCCGGAAGCCATTCTGCGATTTTGCGGCCAGCTCCCATAAAAACGAGTTGTAAAATGGAGGTTCAGGGCACTGCAATTCACAAACCTGCAGAGTTATAAATGATAACTCTCGTCCACAAATATATTGAGGGAAGGCAAAGAAGAGGATTTGAAATCAAGGCAGAATTGCAGGAAACAGATTTCAGGAGGTAGATACGAATCGCCTTTAAAGCACATGAAAAGCGGCAAAACGTTGACAATGATGCCCTTGGCCAAAAAGGGCGTATGCGTTTTTTCCTGAATATATTCAGGAAAAAACGCATACGCCCTTTTTGGCCAACCAAGCAACCTGGAAAGGCAAATCAGCGCTACAAAGAAGTCTCGCTTCCCATCGGTCAAAAGGGCCATGCTGAAAAAAGTGTCAAAACCAGAAATGCAGGACAGGCCATGGAGAAATGGGAGCCTTGCTACACTGATGGGCGGGATGTAAATTGCCAAGAGCCACTCTGGAGAAGTGTCCGGTGAGTCCTGAAACATCTGAAAAACACAGCTTAGAGAGCATAGGGCACTTCCACTCATGGGGGTATAAATTGGGAAAATTAAAAATCAGCAAGACACAAGCACCCCAAAGTTTAGGGCTGCTCTGTTGACCAGGACCTCCACTTCATTCCACCTTAAATATCCCAGGAAAGAGAAAAATGGATAAAGAAGTTGTGGTCCTTATGTACAATGGAATATCACTCAGCCATGAAATCAATGTCGTAAGGTTAGTAGCAGCATGATGAGTGGATTTAGGTACGACGATTCTAAGTGAAATAAGTCACACAGAAAAGGACACTTCTCATAAGGTATCACTGATAGAGGGAATGTAAAAACCGTTACACTTGAACTGAATTACAAAACAGAACAGAGTCACACATGCAGAAAACACACTATGGCTGCTTAACGGAAAAGGTGAGGTGGGGTGATACATAAAACAAGGGTATCAAATTAGCTCAGATACCGTTCCATAAACCCAATATGTAATAGACAAGACCTACTCCTTGCTCAGAGAACTGGACTCAACACGCCCTATTCACCGCACAAGAATATATCTGACTAATAATAATCGTAAAACCTATGTATTGATATCTCTCTGTTAGTGTGTCAAGTGGGTGTAAAGCGGCATAAACACAGCAGTGAAAAGTAGCTAAACCCCATTATAAAAATAAATTACTTTGAAACACCCATGAAACAAAGACAGTGAAAGAGAGAGAAATTCTTACACAATGCGTTCAGGGGCTGTGATGCAACCTGGATTGACCATATCTAGACGCACAGCTGGATGAGACATAAGGGTGGACACTCTTGGGGCTGAGAGGTTTGGTGAGGTTGGGTGAGCAAACGCAGACCCTTTAAAGTAATACTGCGTGGTACCCATCGCATGGGTCCCAAATCTCCAGGTTCAAGGGCATCTTCCTACATCAAAAACATGCATGAGAAACCCAGAAGATGGTACACCGTGTGATGGGGAAAGGTTTCTAAAACGCACCTCATTTCTCATCTCCTTGTGCCCGGGTTCGCCATTCCAGCCGCTTTACTAGCAAGCTCCCTACTTGGAGCATCAGCACCTTTAACCTCCTGTTCCTTTCAGGTTGCAATTTGTCCTGAGGATAAACGGGAAGACGTGGAACCAACGAGAGACTAGCTCTTGGTGTTGGGACAGGCACAGGTCACTCTATTTTCCCATCAGAAAGAAGAATTAACCACAGGCTCAGCCTGACCCCCGGAACCAGAACAGGGCCGGAAGCCATTCTGCGATTTTGCGGCCAGCTCCCATAAAAACGAGTTGTAAAATGGAGGTTCAGGGCACTGCAATTCACAAACCTGCAGAGTTATAAATGATAACTCTCGTCCACAAATATATTGAGGGAAGGCAAAGAAGAGGATTTGAAATCAAGGCAGAATTGCAGGAAACAGATTTCAGGAGGTAGATACGAATCGCCTTTAAAGCACATGAAAAGCGGCAAAACGTTGACAATGATGCCCTTGGCCAAAAAGGGCGTATGCGTTTTTTCCTGAATATATTCAGGAAAAAACGCATACGCCCTTTTTGGCCAACCAAGCAACCTGGAAAGGCAAATCAGCGCTACAAAGAAGTCTCGCTTCCCATCGGTCAAAAGGGCCATGCTGAAAAAAGTGTCAAAACCAGAAATGCAGGACAGGCCATGGAGAAATGGGAGCCTTGCTACACTGATGGGCGGGATGTAAATTGCCAAGAGCCACTCTGGAGAAGTGTCCGGTGAGTCCTGAAACATCTGAAAAACACAGCTTAGAGAGCATAGGGCACTTCCACTCATGGGGGTATAAATTGGGAAAATTAAAAATCAGCAAGACACAAGCACCCCAAAGTTTAGGGCTGCTCTGTTGACCAGGACCTCCACTTCATTCCACCTTAAATATCCCAGGAAAGAGAAAAATGGATAAAGAAGTTGTGGTCCTTATGTACAATGGAATATCACTCAGCCATGAAATCAATGTCGTAAGGTTAGTAGCAGCATGATGAGTGGATTTAGGTACGACGATTCTAAGTGAAATAAGTCACACAGAAAAGGACACTTCTCATAAGGTATCACTGATAGAGGGAATGTAAAAACCGTTACACTTGAACTGAATTACAAAACAGAACAGAGTCACACATGCAGAAAACACACTATGGCTGCTTAACGGGAAAGGTGAGGTGGGGTGATACATAAAACAAGGGTATCAAATTAGCTCAGATACCGTTCCATAAACCCAATATGTAATAGACAAGACCTACTCCTTGCTCAGAGAACTGGACTCAACACGCCCTATTCACCGCACAAGAATATATCTGACTAATAATAATCGTAAAACCTATGTATTGATATCTCTCTGTTAGTGTGTCAAGTGGGTGTAAAGCGGAATAAACACAGCAGTGAAAAGCAGCTAAACCCCATTATAAAAATAAATTACTTTGAAACACCCATGAAACAAAGACAGTGAAAGAGAGAGAAATTCTTACACAATGCGTTCAGGGGCTGTGATGCAACCTGGATTGACCATATCTAGACGCACAGCTGGATGAGACATAAGGGTGGACACTCTTGGGGCTGAGAGGTTTGGTGAGGTTGGGTGAGCAAACGCAGACCCTTTAAAGGAATACTGCGTGGTACCCATCGCATGGGTCCCAAATCTCCAGGTTCAAGGGCATCTTCCTACATCAAAAAAATGCATGAGAAACCCAGAAGATGGTACACCGTGTGATGGGGAAAGGTTTCTAAAACGCACCTCATTTCTCATCTCCTTGTGCCCGGGTTCGCCATTCCAGCCGCTTTACTAGCAAGCTCCCTACTTGGAGCATCAGCACCTTTAACCTCCTGTTCCTTTCAGGTTGCAATTTGTCCTGAGGATAAACGGGAAGACGTGGAACCAACGAGAGACTAGCTCTTGGTGTTGGGACAGGCACAGGTCACTCTATTTTCCCATCAGAAAGAAGAATTAACCACAGGCTCAGCCTGACCCCCGGAACCAGAACAGGGCCTGAAGCCATTCTGCGATTTTGCGGCCAGCTCCCATAAAAACGAGTTGTAAAATGGAGGTTCAGGGCACTGCAATTCACAAACCTGCAGAGTTATAAATGATAACTCTCGTCCACAAATATATTGAGGGAAGGCAAAGAAGAGGATTTGAAATCAAGGCAGAATTGCAGGAAACAGATTTCAGGAGGTAGATACGAATCGCCTTTAAAGCCCATGAAAAGCGGCAAAACGTTGACAATGATGCCCTTGGCCAAAAAGGGCGTATGCGTTTTTTCCTGAATATATTCAGGAAAAAACGCATACGCCCTTTTTGGCCAACCAAGCAACCTGGAAAGGCAAATCAGCGCTACAAAGAAGTCTCGCTTCCCATCGGTCAAAAGGGCCATGCTGAAAAAAGTGTCAAAACCAGAAATGCAGGACAGGCCATGGAGAAATGGGAGCCTTGCTACACTGATGGGCGGGATGTAAATTGCCAAGAGCCACTCTGGAGAAGTGTCCGGTGAGTCCTGAAACATCTGAAAAACACAGCTTAGAGAGCATAGGGCACTTCCACTCATGGGGGTATAAATTGGGAAAATTAAAAATCAGCAAGACACAAGCACCCCAAAGTTTAGGGCTGCTCTGTTGACCAGGACCTCCACTTCATTCCACCTTAAATATCCCAGGAAAGAGAAAAATGGATAAAGAAGTTGTGGTCCTTATGTACAATGGAATATCACTCAGCCAGGAAATCAATGTCGTAAGGTTAGTAGCAGCATGATGAGTGGATTTAGGTACGACGATTCTAAGTGAAATAAGTCACACAGAAAAGGACACTTCTCATAAGGTATCACTGATAGAGGGAATGTAAAAACCGTTACACTTGAACTGAATTACAAAACAGAACAGAGTCACACATGCAGAAAACACACTATGGCTGCTTAACGGGAAAGGTGAGGTGGGGTGATACATAAAACAAGGGTATCAAATTAGCTCAGATACCGTTCCATAAACCCAATATGTAATAGACAAGACCTACTCCTTGCTCAGAGAACTGGACTCAACACGCCCTATTCACCGCACAAGAATATATCTGACTAATAATAATCGTAAAACCTATGTATTGATATCTCTCTGTTAGTGTGTCAAGTGGGTGTAAAGCGGCATAAACACAGCAGTGAAAAGCAGCTAAACCCCATTATAAAAATAAATTACTTTGAAACACCCATGAAACAAAGACAGTGAAAGAGAGAGAAATTCTTACACAATGCGTTCAGGGGCTGTGATGCAACCTGGATCGACCATATCTAGACCCACAGCTGGGTGAGACATAAGGGTGGACACTCTTCGGGCTGAGAGGTTTGGTGAGGTTGGATGAGCAAACGCAGACCCTTTAAAGTAATACTGCGTGACACCCATCCCATGGGTCCCAAATCTCCAGGTTCAAGGGCATCTTCCTACATCAAAAACATGCATGAGAAACCCAGAAGATGGTACAGCATGTGATCGGGAAAGGTTTCTAAAATGCACCTCATTTCTCATCTCCTTGTGCTCGGGTTCGCCATTCCAGCCACTTTCCTAGCAATCTCCCTACTTGGAGCATCAGCACCTTTAACCTCCTGTTCCGTACAGGTTGCAATTTGTACTGAGGATGAACGGGAAGAGGGGGAACCAATGAGAGACTAGATCTAGGTGTTGGGACAAGCACAGATCACTCTATTTTCCCTTCAGAAAGAAGAATTAACCACAGGCTCAGCCTGACCCCCGGAATCAGAACAGGGCCGGAAGCCATTCTGCGATTTTGCGGCCAGCTCCCATAAAAACGAGTTGTAAAATGGAGGTTCAGGGCACTGCAATTCACAAACCTGCAGAGTTATAAATGATAACTCTCGTCCACAAATATATTGAGGGAAGGCAAAGAAGAGGATTTGAAATCAAGGCAGAATTGCAGGAAACAGATTTCAGGAGGTAGATACGAATCGCCTTTAAAGCACATGAAAAGCGGCAAAACGTTGACAATGATGCCCTTGGCCAAAAAGGGCGTATGCGTTTTTTCCTGAATATATTCAGGAAAAAACGCATACGCCCTTTTTGGCCAACCAAGCAACCTGGAAAGGCAAATCAGCGCTACAAAGAAGTCTCGCTTCCCATCGGTCAAAAGGGCCATGCTGAAAAAAGTGTCAAAACCAGAAATGCAGGAAAGGCCATGGAGAAATGGGAGCCTTGCTACACTGATGGGCGGGATGTAAATTGCCAAGAGCCACTCTGGAGAAGTGTCCGGTGAGTCCTGAAACATCTGAAAAACACAGCTTAGAGAGCATAGGGCACTTCCACTCATGGGGGTATAAATTGGGAAAATTAAAAATCAGCAAGACACAAGCACCCCAAAGTTTAGGGCTGCTCTGTTGACCAGGACCTCCACTTCATTCCACCTTAAATATCCCAGGAAAGAGAAAAATAGATAAAGAAGTTGTGGTCCTTATGTACAATGGAATATCACTCAGCCAGGAAATCAATGTCGTAAGGTTAGTAGCAGCATGATGAGTGGATTTAGGTACGACGATTCTAAGTGAAATAAGTCACACAGAAAAGGACACTTCTCATAAGGTATCACTGATAGAGGGAATGTAAAAACCGTTACACTTGAACTGAATTACAAAACAGAACAGAGTCACACATGCAGAAAACACACTATGGCTGCTTAACGGAAAAGGTGAGGTGGGGTGATACATAAAACAAGGGTATCAAATTAGCTCAGATACCGTTCCATAAACCCAATATGTAATAGACAAGACCTACTCCTTGCTCAGAGAACTGGACTCAACACGCCCTATTCACCGCACAAGAATATATCTGACTAATAATAATCGTAAAACCTATGTATTGATATCTCTCTGTTAGTGTGTCAAGTGGGTGTAAAGCGGCATAAACACAGCAGTGAAAAGTAGCTAAACCCCATTATAAAAATAAATTACTTTGAAACACCCATGAAACAAAGACAGTGAAAGAGAGAGAAATTCTTACACAATGCGTTCAGGGGCTGTGATGCAACCTGGATTGACCATATCTAGACGCACAGCTGGATGAGACATAAGGGTGGACACTCTTGGGGCTGAGAGGTTTGGTGAGGTTGGGTGAGCAAACGCAGACCCTTTAAAGTAATACTGCGTGGTACCCATCGCATGGGTCCCAAATCTCCAGGTTCAAGGGCATCTTCCTACATCAAAAACATGCATGAGAAACCCAGAAGATGGTACACCGTGTGATGGGGAAAGGTTTCTAAAACGCACCTCATTTCTCATCTCCTTGTGCCCGGGTTCGCCATTCCAGCCGCTTTACTAGCAAGCTCCCTACTTGGAGCATCAGCACCTTTAACCTCCTGTTCCTTTCAGGTTGCAATTTGTCCTGAGGATAAACGGGAAGACGTGGAACCAACGAGAGACTAGCTCTTGGTGTTGGGACAGGCACAGGTCACTCTATTTTCCCATCAGAAAGAAGAATTAACCACAGGCTCAGCCTGACCCCCGGAACCAGAACAGGGCCGGAAGCCATTCTGCAATTTTGCGGCCAGCTCCCATAAAAACGAGTTGTAAAATGGAGGTTCAGGGCACTGCAATTCACAAACCTGCAGAGTTATAAATGATAACTCTCGTCCACAAATATATTGAGGGAAGGCAAAGAAGAGGATTTGAAATCAAGGCAGAATTGCAGGAAACAGATTTCAGGAGGTAGATACGAATCGCCTTTAAAGCCCATGAAAAGCGGCAAAACGTTGACAATGATGCCCTTGGCCAAAAAGGGCGTATGCGTTTTTTCCTGAATATATTCAGGAAAAAACGCATACGCCCTTTTTGGCCAACCAAGCAACCTGGAAAGGCAAATCAGCGCTACAAAGAAGTCTCGCTTCCCATCGGTCAAAAGGGCCATGCTGAAAAAAGTGTCAAAACCAGAAATGCAGGACAGGCCATGGAGAAATGGGAGCCTTGCTACACTGATGGGCGGGATGTAAATTGCCAAGAGCCTCTCTGGAGAAGTGTCCGGTGAGTCCTGAAACATCTGAAAAACACAGCTTAGAGAGCATAGGGCACTTCCACTCATGGGGGTATAAATTGGGAAAATTAAAAATCAGCAAGACACAAGCACCCCAAAGTTTAGGGCTGCTCTGTTGACCAGGACCTCCACTTCATTCCACCTTAAATATCCCAGGAAAGAGAAAAATAGATAAAGAAGTTGTGGTCCTTATGTACAATGGAATATCACTCAGCCAGGAAATCAATGTCGTAAGGTTAGTAGCAGCATGATGAGTGGATTTAGGTACGACGATTCTAAGTGAAATAAGTCACACAGAAAAGGACACTTCTCATAAGGTATCACTGATAGAGGGAATGTAAAAACCGTTACACTTGAACTGAATTACAAAACAGAACAGAGTCACACATGCAGAAAACACACTATGGCTGCTTAACGGGAAAGGTGAGGTGGGGTGATACATAAAACAAGGGTATCAAATTAGCTCAGATACCGTTCCATAAACCCAATATGTAATAGACAAGACCTACTCCTTGCTCAGAGAACTGGACTCAACACGCCCTATTCACCGCACAAGAATATATCTGACTAATAATAATCGTAAAACCTATGTATTGATATCTCTCTGTTAGTGTGTCAAGTGGGTGTAAAGCGGCATAAACACAGCAGTGAAAAGCAGCTAAACCCCATTATAAAAATAAATTACTTTGAAACACCCATGAAACAAAGACAGTGAAAGAGAGAGAAATTCTTACACAATGCGTTCAGGGGCTGTGATGCAACCTGGATTGACCATATCTAGACGCACAGCTGGATGAGACATAAGGGTGGACACTCTTGGGGCTGAGAGGTTTGGTGAGGTTGGGTGAGCAAACGCAGACCCTTTAAAGGAATACTGCGTGGTACCCATCGCATGGGTCCCAAATCTCCAGGTTCAAGGGCATCTTCCTACATCAAAAACATGCATGAGAAACCCAGAAGATGGTACACCATGTGATGGGGAAAGGTTTCTAAAACGCACCTCATTTCTCATCTCCTTGTGCCCGGGTTCGCCATTCCAGCCGCTTTACTAGCAAGCTCCCTACTTGGAGCATCAGCACCTTTAACCTCCTGTTCCTTTCAGGTTGCAATTTGTCCTGAGGATAAACGGGAAGACGTGGAACCAACGAGAGACTAGCTCTTGGTGTTGGGACAGGCACAGGTCACTCTATTTTCCCATCAGAAAGAAGAATTAACCACAGGCTCAGCCTGCCCCCCGGAACCAGAACAGGGCCTGAAGCCATTCTGCGATTTTGCGGCCAGCTCCCATAAAAACGAGTTGTAAAATGGAGGTTCAGGGCACTGCAATTCACAAACCTGCAGAGTTATAAATGATAACTCTCGTCCACAAATATATTGAGGGAAGGCAAAGAAGAGGATTTGAAATCAAGGCAGAATTGCAGGAAACAGATTTCAGGAGGTAGATACGAATCGCCTTTAAAGCACATGAAAAGCGGCAAAACGTTGACAATGATGCCCTTGGCCAAAAAGGGCGTATGCGTTTTTTCCTGAATATATTCAGGAAAAAACGCATACGCCCTTTTTGGCCAACCAAGCAACCTGGAAAGGCAAATCAGCGCTACAAATAAGTCTCGCTTCCCATCGGTCAAAAGGGCCATGCTGAAAAAAGTGTCAAAACCAGAAATGCAGGACAGGCCATGGAGAAATGGGAGCCTTGCTACACTGATGGGCGGGATGTAAATTGCCAAGAGCCACTCTGGAGAAGTGTCCGGTGAGTCCTGAAACATCTGAAAAACACAGCTTAGAGAGCATAGGGCACTTCCACTCATGGGGGTATAAATTGGGAAAATTAAAAATCAGCAAGACACAAGCACCCCAAAGTTTAGGGCTGCTCTGTTGACCAGGACCTCCACTTCATTCCACCTTAAATATCCCAGGAAAGAGAAAAATAGATAAAGAAGTTGTGGTCCTTGTGTACAATGGAATATCACTCAGCCAGGAAATCAATGTCGTAAGGTTAGTAGCAGCATGATGAGTGGATTTAGGTACGACGATTCTAAGTGAAATAAGTCACACAGAAAAGGACACTTCTCATAAGGTATCACTGATAGAGGGAATGTAAAAACCGTTACACTTGAACTGAATTACAAAACAGAACAGAGTCACACATGCAGAAAACACACTATGGCTGCTTAACGGGAAAGGTGAGGTGGGGTGATACATAAAACAAGGGTATCAAATTAGCTCAGATACCGTTCCATAAACCCAATATGTAATAGACAAGACCTACTCCTTGCTCAGAGAACTGGACTCAACACGCCCTATTCACCGCACAAGAATATATCTGACTAATAATAATCGTAAAACCTATGTATTGATATCTCTCTGTTAGTGTGTCAAGTGGGTGTAAAGCGGCATAAACACAGCAGTGAAAAGCAGCTAAACCCCATTATAAAAATAAATTACTTTGAAACACCCATGAAACAAAGACAGTGAAAGAGAGAGAAATTCTTACACAATGCGTTCAGGGGCTGTGATGCAACCTGGATCGACCATATCTAGACCCACAGCTGGGTGAGACATAAGGGTGGACACTCTTGGGGCTGAGAGGTTTGGTGAGGTTGGATGAGCAAACGCAGACCCTTTAAAGTAATACTGCGTGACACCCATCCCATGGGTCCCAAATCTCCAGGTTCAAGGGCATCTTCCTACATCAAAAACATGCATGAGAAACCCAGAAGATGGTACAGCATGTGATCGGGAAAGGTTTCTAAAATGCACCTCATTTCTCATCTCCTTGTGCTCGGGTTCGCCATTCCAGCCACTTTCCTAGCAATCTCCCTACTTGGAGCATCAGCACCTTTAACCTCCTGTTCCGTACAGGTTGCAATTTGTACTGAGGATGAACGGGAAGAGGGGGAACCAATGAGAGACTAGATCTAGGTGTTGGGACAAGCACAGATCACTCTATTTTCCCTTCAGAAAGAAGAATTAACCACAGGCTCAGCCTGACCCCCGGAAGCAGAACAGGGCCGGAAGCCATTCTGCGATTTTGCGGCCAGCTCCCATAAAAACGAGTTGTAAAATGGAGGTTCAGGGCACTGCAATTCACAAACCTGCAGAGTTATAAATGATAACTCTCGTCCACAAATATATTGAGGGAAGGCAAAGAAGAGGATTTGAAATCAAGGCAGAATTGCAGGAAACAGATTTCAGGAGGTAGATACGAATCGCCTTTAAAGCACATGAAAAGCGGCAAAACGTTGACAATGATGCCCTTGGCCAAAAAGGGCGTATGCGTTTTTTCCTGAATATATTCAGGAAAAAACGCATACGCCCTTTTTGGCCAACCAAGCAACCTGGAAAGGCAAATCAGCGCTACAAAGAAGTCTCACTTCCCATCGGTCAAAAGGGCCATGCTGAAAAAAGTGTCAAAACCAGAAATGCAGGACAGGCCATGGAGAAATGGGAGCCTTGCTACACTGATGGGCGGGATGTAAATTGCCAAGAGCCACTCTGGAGAAGTGTCCGGTGAGTCCTGAAACATCTGAAAAACACAGCTTAGAGAGCATAGGGCACTTCCACTCATGGGGGTATAAATTGGGAAAATTAAAAATCAGCAAGACACAAGCACCCCAAAATTTAGGGCTGCTCTGTTGACCAGGACCTCCACTTCATTCCACCTTAAATATCCCAGGAAAGAGAAAAATAGATAAAGAAGTTGTGGTCCTTATGTACAATGGAATATCACTCAGCCAGGAAATCAATGTCGTAAGGTTAGTAGCAGCATGATGAGTGGATTTAGGTACGACGATTCTAAGTGAAATAAGTCACACAGAAAAGGACACTTCTCATAAGGTATCACTGATAGAGGGAATGTAAAAACCGTTACACTTGAACTGAATTACAAAACAGAACAGAGTCACACATGCAGAAAACACACTATGGCTGCTTAACGGAAAAGGTGAGGTGGGGTGATACATAAAACAAGGGTATCAAATTAGCTCAGATACCGTTCCATAAACCCAATATGTAATAGACAAGACCTACTCCTTGCTCAGAGAACTGGACTCAACACGCCCTATTCACCGCACAAGAATATATCTGACTAATAATAATCGTAAAACCTATGTATTGATATCTCTCTGTTAGTGTGTCAAGTGGGTGTAAAGCGGCATAAACACAGCAGTGAAAAGTAGCTAAACCCCATTATAAAAATAAATTACTTTGAAACACCCATGAAACAAAGACAGTGAAAGAGAGAGAAATTCTTACACAATGCGTTCAGGGGCTGTGATGCAACCTGGATTGACCATATCTAGACGCACAGCTGGATGAGACATAAGGGTGGACACTCTTGGGGCTGAGAGGTTTGGTGAGGTTGGGTGAGCAAACGCAGACCCTTTAAAGGAATACTGCGTGGTACCCATCGCATGGGTCCCAAATCTCCAGGTTCAAGGGCATCTTCCTACATCAAAAACATGCATGAGAAACCCAGAAGATGGTACACCGTGTGATGGGGAAAGGTTTCTAAAACGCACCTCATTTCTCATCTCCTTGTGCCCGGGTTCGCCATTCCAGCCGCTTTACTAGCAAGCTCCCTACTTGGAGCATCAGCACCTTTAACCTCCTGTTCCTTTCAGGTTGCAATTTGTCCTGAGGATAAACGGGAAGACGTGGAACCAACGAGAGACTAGCTCTTGGTGTTGGGACAGGCACAGGTCACTCTATTTTCCCATCAGAAAGAAGAATTAACCACAGGCTCAGCCTGACCCCCGGAACCAGAACAGGGCCGGAAGCCATTCTGCGATTTTGCGGCCAGCTCCCATAAAAACGAGTTGTAAAATGGAGGTTCAGGGCACTGCAATTCACAAACCTGCAGAGTTATAAATGATAACTCTCGTCCACAAATATATTGAGGGAAGGCAAAGAAGAGGATTTGAAATCAAGGCAGAATTGCAGGAAACAGATTTCAGGAGGTAGATACGAATCGCCTTTAAAGCACATGAAAAGTGGCAAAACGTTGACAATGATGCCCTTGGCCAAAAAGGGCGTATGCGTTTTTTCCTGAATATATTCAGGAAAAAACGCATACGCCCTTTTTGGCCAACCAAGCAACCTGGAAAGGCAAATCAGCGCTACAAAGAAGTCTCGCTTCCCATCGGTCAAAAGGGCCATGCTGAAAAAAGTGTCAAAACCAGAAATGCAGGACAGGCCATGGAGAAATGGGAGCCTTGCTACACTGATGGGCGGGATGTAAATTGCCAAGAGCCACTCTGGAGAAGTGTCCGGTGAGTCCTGAAACATCTGAAAAACACAGCTTAGAGAGCATAGGGCACTTCCACTCATGGGGGTATAAATTGGGAAAATTAAAAATCAGCAAGACACAAGCACCCCAAAGTTTAGGGCTGCTCTGTTGACCAGGACCTCCACTTCATTCCACCTTAAATATCCCAGGAAAGAGAAAAATGGATAAAGAAGTTGTGGTCCTTATGTACAATGGAATATCACTCAGCCATGAAATCAATGTCGTAAGGTTAGTAGCAGCATGATGAGTGGATTTAGGTACGACGATTCTAAGTGAAATAAGTCACACAGAAAAGGACACTTCTCATAAGGTATCACTGATAGAGGGAATGTAAAAACCGTTACACTTGAACTGAATTACAAAACAGAACAGAGTCACACATGCAGAAAACACACTATGGCTGCTTAACGGGAAAGGTGAGGTGGGGTGATACATAAAACAAGGGTATCAAATTAGCTCAGATACCGTTCCATAAACCCAATATGTAATAGACAAGACCTATTCCTTGCTCAGAGAACTGGACTCAACACGCCCTATTCACCGCACAAGAATATATCTGACTAATAATAATCGTAAAACCTATGTATTGATATCTCTCTGTTAGTGTGTCAAGTGGGTGTAAAGCGGAATAAACACAGCAGTGAAAAGCAGCTAAACCCCATTATAAAAATAAATTACTTTGAAACACCCATGAAACAAAGACAGTGAAAGAGAGAGAAATTCTTACACAATGCGTTCAGGGGCTGTGATGCAACCTGGATTGACCATATCTAGACGCACAGCTGGATGAGACATAAGGGTGGACACTCTTGGGGCTGAGAGGTTTGGTGAGGTTGGGTGAGCAAATGCAGACCCTTTAAAGGAATACTGCGTGGTACCCATCGCATGGGTCCCAAATCTCCAGGTTCAAGGGCATCTTCCTACATCAAAAACATGCATGAGAAACCCAGAAGATGGTACACCGTGTGATGGGGAAAGGTTTCTAAAACGCACCTCATTTCTCATCTCCTTGTGCCCGGGTTCGCCATTCCAGCCGCTTTACTAGCAAGCTCCCTACTTGGAGCATCAGCACCTTTAACCTCCTGTTCCTTTCAGGTTGCAATTTGTCCTGAGGATAAACGGGAAGACGTGGAACCAACGAGAGACTAGCTCTTGGTGTTGGGACAGGCACAGGTCACTCTATTTTCCCATCAGAAAGAAGAATTAACCACAGGCTCAGCCTGCCCCCCGGAACCAGAACAGGGCCTGAAGCCATTCTGCGATTTTGCGGCCAGCTCCCATAAAAACGAGTTGTAAAATGGAGGTTCAGGGCACTGCAATTCACAAACCTGCAGAGTTATAAATGATAACTCTCGTCCACAAATATATTGAGGGAAGGCAAAGAAGAGGATTTGAAATCAAGGCAGAATTGCAGGAAACAGATTTCAGGAGGTAGATACGAATCGCCTTTAAAGCCCATGAAAAGCGGCAAAACGTTGACAATGATGCCCTTGGCCAAAAAGGGCGTATGCGTTTTTTCCTGAATATATTCAGGAAAAAACGCATACGCCCTTTTTGGCCAACCAAGCAACCTGGAAAGGCAAATCAGCGCTACAAAGAAGTCTCGCTTCCCATCGGTCAAAAGGGCCATGCTGAAAAAAGTGTCAAAACCAGAAATGCAGGACAGGCCATGGAGAAATGGGAGCCTTGCTACACTGATGGGCGGGATGTAAATTGCCAAGAGCCACTCTGGAGAAGTGTCCGGTGAGTCCTGAAACATCTGAAAAACACAGCTTAGAGAGCATAGGGCACTTCCACTCATGGGGGTATAAATTGGGAAAATTAAAAATCAGCAAGACACAAGCACCCCAAAGTTTAGGGCTGCTCTGTTGACCAGGACCTCCACTTCATTCCACCTTAAATATCCCAGGAAAGAGAAAAATAGATAAAGAAGTTGTGGTCCTTATGTACAATGGAATATCACTCAGCCAGGAAATCAATGTCGTAAGGTTAGTAGCAGCATGATGAGTGGATTTAGGTACGACGATTCTAAGTGAAATAAGTCACACAGAAAAGGACACTTCTCATAAGGTATCACTGATAGAGGGAATGTAAAAACCGTTACACTTGAACTGAATTACAAAACAGAACAGAGTCACACATGCAGAAAACACACTATGGCTGCTTAACGGGAAAGGTGAGGTGGGGTGATACATAAAACAAGGGTATCAAATTAGCTCAGATACCGTTCCATAAACCCAATATGTAATAGACAAGACCTACTCCTTGCTCAGAGAACTGGACTCAACACGCCCTATTCACCGCACAAGAATATATCTGACTAATAATAATCGTAAAACCTATGTATTGATATCTCTCTGTTAGTGTGTCAAGTGGGTGTAAAGCGGCATAAACACAGCAGTGAAAAGCAGCTAAACCCCATTATAAAAATAAATTACTTTGAAACACCCATGAAACAAAGACAGTGAAAGAGAGAGAAATTCTTACACAATGCGTTCAGGGGCTGTGATGCAACCTGGATTGACCATATCTAGACGCACAGCTGGATGAGACATAAGGGTGGACACTCTTGGGGCTGAGAGGTTTGGTGAGGTTGGGTGAGCAAACGCAGACCCTTTAAAGGAATACTGCGTGGTACCCATCGCATGGGTCCCAAATCTCCAGGTTCAAGGGCATCTTCCTACATCAAAAACATGCATGAGAAACCCAGAAGATGGTACACCATGTGATGGGGAAAGGTTTCTAAAACGCACCTCATTTCTCATCTCCTTGTGCCCGGGTTCGCCATTCCAGCCGCTTTACTAGCAAGCTCCCTACTTGGAGCATCAGCACCTTTAACCTCCTGTTCCTTTCAGGTTGCAATTTGTCCTGAGGATAAACGGGAAGACGTGGAACCAACGAGAGACTAGCTCTTGGTGTTGGGACAGGCACAGGTCACTCTATTTTCCCATCAGAAAGAAGAATTAACCACAGGCTCAGCCTGCCCCCCGGAACCAGAACAGGGCCTGAAGCCATTCTGCGATTTTGCGGCCAGCTCCCATAAAAACGAGTTGTAAAATGGAGGTTCAGGGCACTGCAATTCACAAACCTGCAGAGTTATAAATGATAACTCTCGTCCACAAATATATTGAGGGAAGGCAAAGAAGAGGATTTGAAATCAAGGCAGAATTGCAGGAAACAGATTTCAGGAGGTAGATACGAATCGCCTTTAAAGCACATGAAAAGCGGCAAAACGTTGACAATGATGCCCTTGGCCAAAAAGGGCGTATGCGTTTTTTCCTGAATATATTAAGGAAAAAACGCATACGCCCTTTTTGGCCAACCAAGCAACCTGGAAAGGCAAATCAGCGCTACAAATAAGTCTCGCTTCCCATCGGTCAAAAGGGCCATGCTGAAAAAAGTGTCAAAACCAGAAATGCAGGACAGGCCATGGAGAAATGGGAGCCTTGCTACACTGATGGGCGGGATGTAAATTGCCAAGAGCCACTCTGGAGAAGTGTCCGGTGAGTCCTGAAACATCTGAAAAACACAGCTTAGAGAGCATAGGGCACTTCCACTCATGGGGGTATAAATTGGGAAAATTAAAAATCAGCAAGACACAAGCACCCCAAAGTTTAGGGCTGCTCTGTTGACCAGGACCTCCACTTCATTCCACATTAAATATCCCAGGAAAGAGAAAAATAGATAAAGAAGTTGTGGTCCTTGTGTACAATGGAATATCACTCAGCCAGGAAATCAATGTCGTAAGGTTAGTAGCAGCATGATGAGTGGATTTAGGTACGACGATTCTAAGTGAAATAAGTCACACAGAAAAGGACACTTCTCATAAGGTATCACTGATAGAGGGAATGTAAAAACCGTTACACTTGAACTGAATTACAAAACAGAACAGAGTCACACATGCAGAAAACACACTATGGCTGCTTAACGGGAAAGGTGAGGTGGGGTGATACATAAAACAAGGGTATCAAATTAGCTCAGATACCGTTCCATAAACCCAATATGTAATAGACAAGACCTACTCCTTGCTCAGAGAACTGGACTCAACACGCCCTATTCACCGCACAAGAATATATCTGACTAATAATAATCGTAAAACCTATGTATTGATATCTCTCTGTTAGTGTGTCAAGTGGGTGTAAAGCGGCATAAACACAGCAGTGAAAAGCAGCTAAACCCCATTATAAAAATAAATTACTTTGAAACACCCATGAAACAAAGACAGTGAAAGAGAGAGAAATTCTTACACAATGCGTTCAGGGGCTGTGATGCAACCTGGATCGACCATATCTAGACCCACAGCTGGGTGAGACATAAGGGTGGACACTCTTGGGGCTGAGAGGTTTGGTGAGGTTGGATGAGCAAACGCAGACCCTTTAAAGTAATACTGCGTGACACCCATCCCATGGGTCCCAAATCTCCAGGTTCAAGGGCATCTTCCTACATCAAAAACATGCATGAGAAACCCAGAAGATGGTACAGCATGTGATCGGGAAAGGTTTCTAAAATGCACCTCATTTCTCATCTCCTTGTGCTCGGGTTCGCCATTCCAGCCACTTTCCTAGCAATCTCCCTACTTGGAGCATCAGCACCTTTAACCTCCTGTTCCGTACAGGTTGCAATTTGTACTGAGGATGAACGGGAAGAGGGGGAACCAATGAGAGACTAGATCTAGGTGTTGGGACAAGCACAGATCACTCTATTTTCCCTTCAGAAAGAAGAATTAACCACAGGCTCAGCCTGACCCCCGGAAGCAGAACAGGGCCGGAAGCCATTCTGCGATTTTGCGGCCAGCTCCCATAAAAACGAGTTGTAAAATGGAGGTTCAGGGCACTGCAATTCACAAACCTGCAGAGTTATAAATGATAACTCTCGTCCACAAATATATTGAGGGAAGGCAAAGAAGAGGATTTGAAATCAAGGCAGAATTGCAGGAAACAGATTTCAGGAGGTAGATACGAATCGCCTTTAAAGCACATGAAAAGCGGCAAAACGTTGACAATGATGCCCTTGGCCAAAAAGGGCGTATGCGTTTTTTCCTGAATATATTCAGGAAAAAACGCATACGCCCTTTTTGGCCAACCAAGCAACCTGGAAAGGCAAATCAGCGCTACAAAGAAGTCTCACTTCCCATCGGTCAAAAGGGCCATGCTGAAAAAAGTGTCAAAACCAGAAATGCAGGACAGGCCATGGAGAAATGGGAGCCTTGCTACACTGATGGGCGGGATGTAAATTGCCAAGAGCCACTCTGGAGAAGTGTCCGGTGAGTCCTGAAACATCTGAAAAACACAGCTTAGAGAGCATAGGGCACTTCCACTCATGGGGGTATAAATTGGGAAAATTAAAAATCAGCAAGACACAAGCACCCCAAAATTTAGGGCTGCTCTGTTGACCAGGACCTCCACTTCATTCCACCTTAAATATCCCAGGAAAGAGAAAAATAGATAAAGAAGTTGTGGTCCTTATGTACAATGGAATATCACTCAGCCAGGAAATCAATGTCGTAAGGTTAGTAGCAGCATGATGAGTGGATTTAGGTACGACGATTCTAAGTGAAATAAGTCACACAGAAAAGGACACTTCTCATAAGGTATCACTGATAGAGGGAATGTAAAAACCGTTACACTTGAACTGAATTACAAAACAGAACAGAGTCACACATGCAGAAAACACACTATGGCTGCTTAACGGAAAAGGTGAGGTGGGGTGATACATAAAACAAGGGTATCAAATTAGCTCAGATACCGTTCCATAAACCCAATATGTAATAGACAAGACCTACTCCTTGCTCAGAGAACTGGACTCAACACGCCCTATTCACCGCACAAGAATATATCTGACTAATAATAATCGTAAAACCTATGTATTGATATCTCTCTGTTAGTGTGTCAAGTGGGTGTAAAGCGGCATAAACACAGCAGTGAAAAGTAGCTAAACCCCATTATAAAAATAAATTACTTTGAAACACCCATGAAACAAAGACAGTGAAAGAGAGAGAAATTCTTACACAATGCGTTCAGGGGCTGTGATGCAACCTGGATTGACCATATCTAGACGCACAGCTGGATGAGACATAAGGGTGGACACTCTTGGGGCTGAGAGGTTTGGTGAGGTTGGGTGAGCAAACGCAGACCCTTTAAAGGAATACTGCGTGGTACCCATCGCATGGGTCCCAAATCTCCAGGTTCAAGGGCATCTTCCTACATCAAAAACATGCATGAGAAACCCAGAAGATGGTACACCGTGTGATGGGGAAAGGTTTCTAAAACGCACCTCATTTCTCATCTCCTTGTGCCCGGGTTCGCCATTCCAGCCGCTTTACTAGCAAGCTCCCTACTTGGAGCATCAGCACCTTTAACCTCCTGTTCCTTTCAGGTTGCAATTTGTCCTGAGGATAAACGGGAAGACGTGGAACCAACGAGAGACTAGCTCTTGGTGTTGGGACAGGCACAGGTCACTCTATTTTCCCATCAGAAAGAAGAATTAACCACAGGCTCAGCCTGACCCCCGGAACCAGAACAGGGCCGGAAGCCATTCTGCGATTTTGCGGCCAGCTCCCATAAAAACGAGTTGTAAAATGGAGGTTCAGGGCACTGCAATTCACAAACCTGCAGAGTTATAAATGATAACTCTCGTCCACAAATATATTGAGGGAAGGCAAAGAAGAGGATTTGAAATCAAGGCAGAATTGCAGGAAACAGATTTCAGGAGGTAGATACGAATCGCCTTTAAAGCACATGAAAAGTGGCAAAACGTTGACAATGATGCCCTTGGCCAAAAAGGGCGTATGCGTTTTTTCCTGAATATATTCAGGAAAAAACGCATACGCCCTTTTTGGCCAACCAAGCAACCTGGAAAGGCAAATCAGCGCTACAAAGAAGTCTCGCTTCCCATCGGTCAAAAGGGCCATGCTGAAAAAAGTGTCAAAACCAGAAATGCAGGACAGGCCATGGAGAAATGGGAGCCTTGCTACACTGATGGGCGGGATGTAAATTGCCAAGAGCCACTCTGGAGAAGTGTCCGGTGAGTCCTGAAACATCTGAAAAACACAGCTTAGAGAGCATAGGGCACTTCCACTCATGGGGGTATAAATTGGGAAAATTAAAAATCAGCAAGACACAAGCACCCCAAAGTTTAGGGCTGCTCTGTTGACCAGGACCTCCACTTCATTCCACCTTAAATATCCCAGGAAAGAGAAAAATGGATAAAGAAGTTGTGGTCCTTATGTACAATGGAATATCACTCAGCCATGAAATCAATGTCGTAAGGTTAGTAGCAGCATGATGAGTGGATTTAGGTACGACGATTCTAAGTGAAATAAGTCACACAGAAAAGGACACTTCTCATAAGGTATCACTGATAGAGGGAATGTAAAAACCGTTACACTTGAACTGAATTACAAAACAGAACAGAGTCACACATGCAGAAAACACACTATGGCTGCTTAACGGGAAAGGTGAGGTGGGGTGATACATAAAACAAGGGTATCAAATTAGCTCAGATACCGTTCCATAAACCCAATATGTAATAGACAAGACCTATTCCTTGCTCAGAGAACTGGACTCAACACGCCCTATTCACCGCACAAGAATATATCTGACTAATAATAATCGTAAAACCTATGTATTGATATCTCTCTGTTAGTGTGTCAAGTGGGTGTAAAGCGGAATAAACACAGCAGTGAAAAGCAGCTAAACCCCATTATAAAAATAAATTACTTTGAAACACCCATGAAACAAAGACAGTGAAAGAGAGAGAAATTCTTACACAATGCGTTCAGGGGCTGTGATGCAACCTGGATTGACCATATCTAGACGCACAGCTGGATGAGACATAAGGGTGGACACTCTTGGGGCTGAGAGGTTTGGTGAGGTTGGGTGAGCAAATGCAGACCCTTTAAAGGAATACTGCGTGGTACCCATCGCATGGGTCCCAAATCTCCAGGTTCAAGGGCATCTTCCTACATCAAAAACATGCATGAGAAACCCAGAAGATGGTACACCGTGTGATGGGGAAAGGTTTCTAAAACGCACCTCATTTCTCATCTCCTTGTGCCCGGGTTCGCCATTCCAGCCGCTTTACTAGCAAGCTCCCTACTTGGAGCATCAGCACCTTTAACCTCCTGTTCCTTTCAGGTTGCAATTTGTCCTGAGGATAAACGGGAAGACGTGGAACCAACGAGAGACTAGCTCTTGGTGTTGGGACAGGCACAGGTCACTCTATTTTCCCATCAGAAAGAAGAATTAACCACAGGCTCAGCCTGCCCCCCGGAACCAGAACAGGGCCTGAAGCCATTCTGCGATTTTGCGGCCAGCTCCCATAAAAACGAGTTGTAAAATGGAGGTTCAGGGCACTGCAATTCACAAACCTGCAGAGTTATAAATGATAACTCTCGTCCACAAATATATTGAGGGAAGGCAAAGAAGAGGATTTGAAATCAAGGCAGAATTGCAGGAAACAGATTTCAGGAGGTAGATACGAATCGCCTTTAAAGCCCATGAAAAGCGGCAAAACGTTGACAATGATGCCCTTGGCCAAAAAGGGCGTATGCGTTTTTTCCTGAATATATTCAGGAAAAAACGCATACGCCCTTTTTGGCCAACCAAGCAACCTGGAAAGGCAAATCAGCGCTACAAAGAAGTCTCGCTTCCCATCGGTCAAAAGGGCCATGCTGAAAAAAGTGTCAAAACCAGAAATGCAGGACAGGCCATGGAGAAATGGGAGCCTTGCTACACTGATGGGCGGGATGTAAATTGCCAAGAGCCACTCTGGAGAAGTGTCCGGTGAGTCCTGAAACATCTGAAAAACACAGCTTAGAGAGCATAGGGCACTTCCACTCATGGGGGTATAAATTGGGAAAATTAAAAATCAGCAAGACACAAGCACCCCAAAGTTTAGGGCTGCTCTGTTGACCAGGACCTCCACTTCATTCCACCTTAAATATCCCAGGAAAGAGAAAAATAGATAAAGAAGTTGTGGTCCTTATGTACAATGGAATATCACTCAGCCAGGAAATCAATGTCGTAAGGTTAGTAGCAGCATGATGAGTGGATTTAGGTACGACGATTCTAAGTGAAATAAGTCACACAGAAAAGGACACTTCTCATAAGGTATCACTGATAGAGGGAATGTAAAAACCGTTACACTTGAACTGAATTACAAAACAGAACAGAGTCACACATGCAGAAAACACACTATGGCTGCTTAACGGGAAAGGTGAGGTGGGGTGATACATAAAACAAGGGTATCAAATTAGCTCAGATACCGTTCCATAAACCCAATATGTAATAGACAAGACCTACTCCTTGCTCAGAGAACTGGACTCAACACGCCCTATTCACCGCACAAGAATATATCTGACTAATAATAATCGTAAAACCTATGTATTGATATCTCTCTGTTAGTGTGTCAAGTGGGTGTAAAGCGGCATAAACACAGCAGTGAAAAGCAGCTAAACCCCATTATAAAAATAAATTACTTTGAAACACCCATGAAACAAAGACAGTGAAAGAGAGAGAAATTCTTACACAATGCGTTCAGGGGCTGTGATGCAACCTGGATTGACCATATCTAGACGCACAGCTGGATGAGACATAAGGGTGGACACTCTTGGGGCTGAGAGGTTTGGTGAGGTTGGGTGAGCAAACGCAGACCCTTTAAAGGAATACTGCGTGGTACCCATCGCATGGGTCCCAAATCTCCAGGTTCAAGGGCATCTTCCTACATCAAAAACATGCATGAGAAACCCAGAAGATGGTACACCATGTGATGGGGAAAGGTTTCTAAAACGCACCTCATTTCTCATCTCCTTGTGCCCGGGTTCGCCATTCCAGCCGCTTTACTAGCAAGCTCCCTACTTGGAGCATCAGCACCTTTAACCTCCTGTTCCTTTCAGGTTGCAATTTGTCCTGAGGATAAACGGGAAGACGTGGAACCAACGAGAGACTAGCTCTTGGTGTTGGGACAGGCACAGGTCACTCTATTTTCCCATCAGAAAGAAGAATTAACCACAGGCTCAGCCTGCCCCCCGGAACCAGAACAGGGCCTGAAGCCATTCTGCGATTTTGCGGCCAGCTCCCATAAAAACGAGTTGTAAAATGGAGGTTCAGGGCACTGCAATTCACAAACCTGCAGAGTTATAAATGATAACTCTCGTCCACAAATATATTGAGGGAAGGCAAAGAAGAGGATTTGAAATCAAGGCAGAATTGCAGGAAACAGATTTCAGGAGGTAGATACGAATCGCCTTTAAAGCACATGAAAAGCGGCAAAACGTTGACAATGATGCCCTTGGCCAAAAAGGGCGTATGCGTTTTTTCCTGAATATATTAAGGAAAAAACGCATACGCCCTTTTTGGCCAACCAAGCAACCTGGAAAGGCAAATCAGCGCTACAAATAAGTCTCGCTTCCCATCGGTCAAAAGGGCCATGCTGAAAAAAGTGTCAAAACCAGAAATGCAGGACAGGCCATGGAGAAATGGGAGCCTTGCTACACTGATGGGCGGGATGTAAATTGCCAAGAGCCACTCTGGAGAAGTGTCCGGTGAGTCCTGAAACATCTGAAAAACACAGCTTAGAGAGCATAGGGCACTTCCACTCATGGGGGTATAAATTGGGAAAATTAAAAATCAGCAAGACACAAGCACCCCAAAGTTTAGGGCTGCTCTGTTGACCAGGACCTCCACTTCATTCCACATTAAATATCCCAGGAAAGAGAAAAATAGATAAAGAAGTTGTGGTCCTTGTGTACAATGGAATATCACTCAGCCAGGAAATCAATGTCGTAAGGTTAGTAGCAGCATGATGAGTGGATTTAGGTACGACGATTCTAAGTGAAATAAGTCACACAGAAAAGGACACTTCTCATAAGGTATCACTGATAGAGGGAATGTAAAAACCGTTACACTTGAACTGAATTACAAAACAGAACAGAGTCACACATGCAGAAAACACACTATGGCTGCTTAACGGGAAAGGTGAGGTGGGGTGATACATAAAACAAGGGTATCAAATTAGCTCAGATACCGTTCCATAAACCCAATATGTAATAGACAAGACCTACTCCTTGCTCAGAGAACTGGACTCAACACGCCCTATTCACCGCACAAGAATATATCTGACTAATAATAATCGTAAAACCTATGTATTGATATCTCTCTGTTAGTGTGTCAAGTGGGTGTAAAGCGGCATAAACACAGCAGTGAAAAGCAGCTAAACCCCATTATAAAAATAAATTACTTTGAAACACCCATGAAACAAAGACAGTGAAAGAGAGAGAAATTCTTACACAATGCGTTCAGGGGCTGTGATGCAACCTGGATCGACCATATCTAGACCCACAGCTGGGTGAGACATAAGGGTGGACACTCTTGGGGCTGAGAGGTTTGGTGAGGTTGGATGAGCAAACGCAGACCCTTTAAAGTAATACTGCGTGACACCCATCCCATGGGTCCCAAATCTCCAGGTTCAAGGGCATCTTCCTACATCAAAAACATGCATGAGAAACCCAGAAGATGGTACAGCATGTGATCGGGAAAGGTTTCTAAAATGCACCTCATTTCTCATCTCCTTGTGCTCGGGTTCGCCATTCCAGCCACTTTCCTAGCAATCTCCCTACTTGGAGCATCAGCACCTTTAACCTCCTGTTCCGTACAGGTTGCAATTTGTACTGAGGATGAACGGGAAGAGGGGGAACCAATGAGAGACTAGATCTAGGTGTTGGGACAAGCACAGATCACTCTATTTTCCCTTCAGAAAGAAGAATTAACCACAGGCTCAGCCTGACCCCCGGAAGCAGAACAGGGCCGGAAGCCATTCTGCGATTTTGCGGCCAGCTCCCATAAAAACGAGTTGTAAAATGGAGGTTCAGGGCACTGCAATTCACAAACCTGCAGAGTTATAAATGATAACTCTCGTCCACAAATATATTGAGGGAAGGCAAAGAAGAGGATTTGAAATCAAGGCAGAATTGCAGGAAACAGATTTCAGGAGGTAGATACGAATCGCCTTTAAAGCACATGAAAAGCGGCAAAACGTTGACAATGATGCCCTTGGCCAAAAAGGGCGTATGCGTTTTTTCCTGAATATATTCAGGAAAAAACGCATACGCCCTTTTTGGCCAACCAAGCAACCTGGAAAGGCAAATCAGCGCTACAAAGAAGTCTCACTTCCCATCGGTCAAAAGGGCCATGCTGAAAAAAGTGTCAAAACCAGAAATGCAGGACAGGCCATGGAGAAATGGGAGCCTTGCTACACTGATGGGCGGGATGTAAATTGCCAAGAGCCACTCTGGAGAAGTGTCCGGTGAGTCCTGAAACATCTGAAAAACACAGCTTAGAGAGCATAGGGCACTTCCACTCATGGGGGTATAAATTGGGAAAATTAAAAATCAGCAAGACACAAGCACCCCAAAATTTAGGGCTGCTCTGTTGACCAGGACCTCCACTTCATTCCACCTTAAATATCCCAGGAAAGAGAAAAATAGATAAAGAAGTTGTGGTCCTTATGTACAATGGAATATCACTCAGCCAGGAAATCAATGTCGTAAGGTTAGTAGCAGCATGATGAGTGGATTTAGGTACGACGATTCTAAGTGAAATAAGTCACACAGAAAAGGACACTTCTCATAAGGTATCACTGATAGAGGGAATGTAAAAACCGTTACACTTGAACTGAATTACAAAACAGAACAGAGTCACACATGCAGAAAACACACTATGGCTGCTTAACGGAAAAGGTGAGGTGGGGTGATACATAAAACAAGGGTATCAAATTAGCTCAGATACCGTTCCATAAACCCAATATGTAATAGACAAGACCTACTCCTTGCTCAGAGAACTGGACTCAACACGCCCTATTCACCGCACAAGAATATATCTGACTAATAATAATCGTAAAACCTATGTATTGATATCTCTCTGTTAGTGTGTCAAGTGGGTGTAAAGCGGCATAAACACAGCAGTGAAAAGTAGCTAAACCCCATTATAAAAATAAATTACTTTGAAACACCCATGAAACAAAGACAGTGAAAGAGAGAGAAATTCTTACACAATGCGTTCAGGGGCTGTGATGCAACCTGGATTGACCATATCTAGACGCACAGCTGGATGAGACATAAGGGTGGACACTCTTGGGGCTGAGAGGTTTGGTGAGGTTGGGTGAGCAAACGCAGACCCTTTAAAGGAATACTGCGTGGTACCCATCGCATGGGTCCCAAATCTCCAGGTTCAAGGGCATCTTCCTACATCAAAAACATGCATGAGAAACCCAGAAGATGGTACACCGTGTGATGGGGAAAGGTTTCTAAAACGCACCTCATTTCTCATCTCCTTGTGCCCGGGTTCGCCATTCCAGCCGCTTTACTAGCAAGCTCCCTACTTGGAGCATCAGCACCTTTAACCTCCTGTTCCTTTCAGGTTGCAATTTGTCCTGAGGATAAACGGGAAGACGTGGAACCAACGAGAGACTAGCTCTTGGTGTTGGGACAGGCACAGGTCACTCTATTTTCCCATCAGAAAGAAGAATTAACCACAGGCTCAGCCTGACCCCCGGAACCAGAACAGGGCCGGAAGCCATTCTGCGATTTTGCGGCCAGCTCCCATAAAAACGAGTTGTAAAATGGAGGTTCAGGGCACTGCAATTCACAAACCTGCAGAGTTATAAATGATAACTCTCGTCCACAAATATATTGAGGGAAGGCAAAGAAGAGGATTTGAAATCAAGGCAGAATTGCAGGAAACAGATTTCAGGAGGTAGATACGAATCGCCTTTAAAGCACATGAAAAGTGGCAAAACGTTGACAATGATGCCCTTGGCCAAAAAGGGCGTATGCGTTTTTTCCTGAATATATTCAGGAAAAAACGCATACGCCCTTTTTGGCCAACCAAGCAACCTGGAAAGGCAAATCAGCGCTACAAAGAAGTCTCGCTTCCCATCGGTCAAAAGGGCCATGCTGAAAAAAGTGTCAAAACCAGAAATGCAGGACAGGCCATGGAGAAATGGGAGCCTTGCTACACTGATGGGCGGGATGTAAATTGCCAAGAGCCACTCTGGAGAAGTGTCCGGTGAGTCCTGAAACATCTGAAAAACACAGCTTAGAGAGCATAGGGCACTTCCACTCATGGGGGTATAAATTGGGAAAATTAAAAATCAGCAAGACACAAGCACCCCAAAGTTTAGGGCTGCTCTGTTGACCAGGACCTCCACTTCATTCCACCTTAAATATCCCAGGAAAGAGAAAAATGGATAAAGAAGTTGTGGTCCTTATGTACAATGGAATATCACTCAGCCATGAAATCAATGTCGTAAGGTTAGTAGCAGCATGATGAGTGGATTTAGGTACGACGATTCTAAGTGAAATAAGTCACACAGAAAAGGACACTTCTCATAAGGTATCACTGATAGAGGGAATGTAAAAACCGTTACACTTGAACTGAATTACAAAACAGAACAGAGTCACACATGCAGAAAACACACTATGGCTGCTTAACGGGAAAGGTGAGGTGGGGTGATACATAAAACAAGGGTATCAAATTAGCTCAGATACCGTTCCATAAACCCAATATGTAATAGACAAGACCTATTCCTTGCTCAGAGAACTGGACTCAACACGCCCTATTCACCGCACAAGAATATATCTGACTAATAATAATCGTAAAACCTATGTATTGATATCTCTCTGTTAGTGTGTCAAGTGGGTGTAAAGCGGAATAAACACAGCAGTGAAAAGCAGCTAAACCCCATTATAAAAATAAATTACTTTGAAACACCCATGAAACAAAGACAGTGAAAGAGAGAGAAATTCTTACACAATGCGTTCAGGGGCTGTGATGCAACCTGGATTGACCATATCTAGACGCACAGCTGGATGAGACATAAGGGTGGACACTCTTGGGGCTGAGAGGTTTGGTGAGGTTGGGTGAGCAAATGCAGACCCTTTAAAGGAATACTGCGTGGTACCCAT